>NW_010141550.1:0-12981 GCF_000699245.1 Pterocles gutturalis | reverse complement strand
CATACTGTTTTCCTTACAAAAAATATTCATTACTAATGTACAATTAAAAATCCTTAGAATGTAAATGTTCATAAACTAGATTCTGTTAAGGATTCAAAAGTTTCTTACTTTCTTGGTTATATTAAAAGCATATTAAAATTATTTGTTTCCTAGTGTTATGATGTTTATAACTGTGTGTAATGCAACTGTAAAAAAGTCAGTGTGTGCATGCAACAGACGTTGTCTCTAACAGCACTGTTACATACATTTATTTCCCCTTACAAATAAAGGCACTCAAAGAGTTTTCTTAATGAGAATGTTTGTAACATAGACTGTTACATTTTTTCACAATACATTGTAAGTGATTTGTCCAGTCTTTAAAATCACAGCTCATCTATGCAGGCCACACAAAAGATATGGTTTGGTTTTCAAGATGAAGTTCTCTGCCCCTGTACTTCCTTCACTGTAGCCTGTGGGCTTCTGGCAGTCTGCAGGGTCAAGATAAGTGCTCTGCAGGTGGCCTACAAAACTTACATTGATGATAAAGGAGTTTGGCAGTCCTCAAAAAACCTTGAAGTTAGTAGTGTTTCATTGGCTGAAAAAAAAAAAAAAAAAAAAAAAAAAAAAAAAAAAAAAAAAGAATCTCTAGTCCCTTAATGAAAGGAAATTGACAAATTGCATGTTTTGAAGAAATACCTTGACTTAAATTCAACTGAAATACAATAGCATCATTTTTTTTTTTTAGCTGTTAAGAACATAGACACAGTGTGGTTGTCATTAAGAAGAAGACTTAATTGCATTATTTACATTCTTGCAGAATTAGGATTCACTTGAAAACTCAACTGGTTTTCAAGTAGACTTAAAGAAACTCCACTCAAAAGAACAAGTTAGTCTCACGATCTTCCTAGCTTCTATCTCTGACTTTGTTTTCACACAAGCATTGTGTTAAAATACAATGTTGAGGCTGTAATTATGTTGAAAGTAACTAATCATTCAGTGTGAAAGTGGAGTATTACTTTTAACATTGTATTGCCTGGTCATAATTTGAATTGCCCTCAGCATTACTACTCCTGCTTCTGCAAGCTTGGATGAGTAGCTGAACTTCAGAAGGTAGCTGGGAAAATGGATAGCCTTGGAGGTGGAAACTGGCTTAAGAAGTCCTTTTCCTCTTCTTGCCCACTTGTTTTCACTCTGCAGTTTGCTGTGTCTCCAGCTGAACTGGTGCTGTGAACTGAGGATCCAGTTCTGTATGACCCCTGCTCAGAACTAATGTGTCTGGCTGCAAAACACTTGTTCTATTGTATTGTATTAAATTAGGTTATTTGTTTAAGTTTTTCCCTTGACTTGCCTTACCAGCCCACGGCCAACAGCTTCCACTCAAGCAGGCAGCTGGATGAGGAGGCCATGGCCAGGGGCAATGCGGGGAAGCGGGCTGCCTCCCACAGCCAAGCCCAGCACCAAACCTCCACCTGAAGTGGCCCAGGCTGGAAGTGCGCCCTGTAGTTTTTTTCTTTGTTTGTTTGTTTGGGTTTTTTTTCTTACGAAACATTTTTAAACAGGGTCAGTTTTGCCAGCAGCGACTGATGGGTCAAAGGGCTGGGGCCCTCTGCCACCCCGCTTCCCTCCCGCCTCAGGCCACGGCCGTGGGAACCGGTGAGGGCAGGGTGGCCCTGCCCAACGGCTGCTGCTACCCTGCCACCACTGGGTCAGGCTAGTGACCTCTGTGAGGAGCGGCAGTGCCCCGGCAGAGCCATGCAGGTGGGCACAGAGAGTCAACCCAGCCCCAAGCTGTCCTGGTGGGGCAGTAGCTGAGACTAGGAGCGATGTGGGAGTTGGGGCGAGGATGCCAAGGAAATGGGGAAGGCTGCAGGTGGTCAGCGGTTGGAGCTGAGGGAGGTGCGGGGTGCTGCAAGAGCCTGTCCTGCTGCCTGAGGCAACTGCTGTGCCCGCTGGCTGAGGAGAGAAGAAAGGCAAGCTGGTGGGGAGGGCAAGAGCAAAGCCAGCTGCCGGGAGGGCTTCCTCTGCATGGCCAAGCCTGCTGCAGGGCCTGGAGGGCAGAGAGTGCCGGCCCACTGCCCTGGTCCTGCATGGCCTGCCCAGATCCTGTGTGGGCGTCCCAAGAAATGGCAGATGGGAGAGCCGTTTATGTGGGTTTTCTCGTGAGAGTACATCAGGAAACTCTAACAGTTAAGAATTAACCATCATTACTGTCCTGTTTGAAAAACAAAATACTCCAGTTTGATAGCTGGATGATTGTAGGTGTAACATATTTTAAAAACACTCTTGAGAATTTGTTCCATGTCATTCACACACACACACACACAAAAAAAAAAAAAAAAAAAAAAAAAAAAAAAAAAAAAAAAAAAAAACAAAAAAAAGAAAAAAAAAGAAAAAAAAAAGAAAAGAACCACAAATCAAATTTGTCAGAAATATTATTTACATTTAAGGATTGATGGTATCCAGGCAGTGGGTTCTCAAACTTGCATGTAGGCGGCCTCCTATTCTACCAGTCCAACAGCAGTCCAGTTAAAATAAACAGATTACTTTAATGTGATAATTTCAGTAGAAATTCAGTCTTATACATAGCATGCAGTTCCTTTATCTTAACTGTGTAATTAAATTACTACAAACATAGACTTAACACCTACAGAAGTCCTGTGTTACAAACATGGTGGATGTAGCTTATGTTGACACATTAATAGTAATAATTCATTTCAAATAAAAAGGTCTTTTTCTTCTGATTTTAGGCATGCTTTTGTATACTTATTCACAGTGTCCATACCTTATTCTTATTAGTAACAGAAAAAGACTGATACAAAAATCTTGCCTGTGTAAAGCTGTATTTCTTTAAGTGTGTTTAAGTAAACAGTGTATACTTTTTAGTTTCTGAAGTAGGTTTTCATATATCTTTTAGATATTTTTTAATCTGGTATATTGCAGACTGATTATTTTATCTATGCTTACATTTTGAGTTTTCATTCTCTCTTGTTTTCTTGCTATTTTCTGTTCAGAAGTGAAAGCTGACAACTGAAAATTCATGTTAGAGAATGGTTGATGAAGATATTGCAGCCTCTGAGTAATGGTTTCCTTCTGTTACATCCTTAATGCATGCCAAAGTGAAAAAGGGCTGGTTTTGGTTTATAAAAATGCACATAACACTGATTTGTTGATTTAATTTTGTTTCATAATATTAAAATAGGATCCAAATGAAGACACTGAATGGAATGACATACTGAGACATTTTGGAATTCTTCCTCCAAAAGAAAAAGGATAAGACGAAACTGAGGAAATGGTTTTACACTTGCAGAAAGAAGCAGAAGGCAAGTAAAATTAAAATATATGTCATTAGTATAATAAAATTTGAAAAGTGGGGGTATTTTCAATAATGCTTGTTGTAACTTAACCACTGCACAATCATTATTTTTTAATTTTAATTATTTTCACTTTGTTATTTTAAAAAGGATTATGAATTTAACATACAACACAGCTAGTGACAAACATTATGGCATGTAACATGTATGGATAACAAATTTTAATAGTGAAACCAGTCAGTATAAACAAGATTCACATTCTGAAAAATTGGTAGTGATCCACTCCTACATTTCTGTATCTTCCTGTATAGTTATAGTTAAATAAGTCTCTTCTTTTTTCCCTCTCTCTTATCCAGAGTTATGGCCAAGTTAGCTAATTTCTGAAATTACTACTTCTTTTTCTTTCGTTAGTTCCATGTCTGTGTAATGCTTTTCATACATTTAAAATGTTTGTAGACACTTTGGAGAACAAAGGTGACTAATTTTTTGTTTGTTGTTTGTAGTGAAACCGTATGAAAGAATGAATTTTGAAGAACTGAAGGAAGCTGAAAATGACTTTGATGAGGCTGATAGGAAAGTTATTGAAATGTACAGGTGTAGGAAGATATTTTTATCCAGATTAAAATACATTGTAGTATATGTACATGCTCCTGAAAAATCAACTCAGAATCTTTCGAATAGTAGTATCTGCTGACTGACACAACTGCCTTTTTTCATCTTCTGCCCCTTTGCCAGCAGATAGACAGCACTCACATTGCTGTCCTATTTCTTCCTGATTGCCAGTGCCAAAGAGAAGCAATTTACACTATATTTTAGTTCAATGTTTTGTTAAAACAAAATTATTCACCTTTTAAAATACTTAATTTAGTCTGAAAGCTGGATATTTAAAAGAAAAAGAATAGAAGTGGCCACAGTGCAGTGGAAACCACTGTTACACATCCTCAGTTCAGCTGAAGATACATCATGCTGCTGGATGTTCAGAGATGCTGTGTGTTGAAGTGTTGTATACTTAACATTTATCTAAATTACACAAGTAGGGTTCATTCTGTGTTTGCTTGATTGAACTGTACCCCTCACTCTGACACTCTGAAGATACTTTCTGCCTGTCTTTAGGAGTTAGAGCAATTATGATAAATGTTCAAAGAAAGGAGGAGTTCTGTATCCATTTTAGCTCTTCTCCTCTGGATAATATTTTCTGTGTATTTCAAGCCAGGAGGAAATGGGCAGCTAGTCACAGGTACTGCTTTTCTATCATGTTGCACAAGAACATTAAGAAAAAGGATCCCAGCATACATGGCTCCAACTTCGTGAGAGATACTGAGTTTGTGCATACAGAGTGCATGCCACCTACATCAGGCTGGCACACCATTAAAGAAGAAAACTGTATTTCAGTGCTGGAATAAAACTGTTTAGTATTTTTAATTGATAATTAAATAATTAATCAGAGTATTATGAGCAAAATACATCCCTGCCTTTTGGATAGCACTCATTTCTGGTACAGTGTGCTTTCTAAATATATCACTGAAATGAAAATGCAATGTAAAATTTATTATGAATTATAGTTTCACTACATCGTACACTGTGGTTTCTATGCTGGAATGGTAGGCTGTAGACCCCTAATACACAACTATTGTGTTTGTTTTGCTTCTTATCCAAGGTTAATTTTAATGGCTTTTCTTTTTCTTAGCTCATTAAAAAATTAATTTGAAGTTTATGTTGAAGGAAGGTTTAGGGGAGATCTTATCAATGCCTATAAATATCTGAATGGAGGGTATAAAGCAGAGCCAGGGTGTTTCCAGTGTTGCCCAGTGACAGGACCAGAGACAATGAGCACAAACTGAAACACAGGAGGTTCCCTCTGAACATCAGGAAACACTTTTTTACTGTGAGGGTGATTGAGCACTGGCACAGGTTGCCCAGCCACGTTGTAGAGTCTCTGTCCTCGGAGATGTTCAGAAACTGTCTGGACACGTTCCTGGGCAGCCTGCTCAAGGCTGACCCTGCTTGAGCAGGAGGGATTGAATCAGGTGACCTCCAGAGGTGCTTTCCAACCACAGCCACGCTGCAATTGTGCAATTCTGTGATATACCATATAGAGTTCTTAGGCGTAACTGTGGCACAAGCTTATTCAACTATTTAATAGGGGTACACCAATCATTTTACTTCAATACCATGAAAAGTCAATATGTTTTATGAATTCAGGTTCAGAAAATGTTGGCAGCCTTGTATGGAGACTTAGTAATTTTGGCTATACTGGACATTCACGCGTATATTTTCACAGTTATTTTACGAAGTACTCTGCTGAGTTCTGCGGAGCTTTGTACTGTAACTAGTAAAAATGAGACACACAGTTACCATACAATAAAAATTCTAATATGATCAAAACATTTCCTTTGTCTAGATTCTACCTGCACTTACTGCTTTTGCATTGCTAAAATGATGAAAATAATTCTAGTGCTAGCACTGTGTATCTAGTGCTGTATTCTTGTATGAAGATAATAATTCACATAATTGTGTGGAAGTTGTGAACCTAAATTATCATGCATTATTGCTAGAGTATAATAACATTGCATATATGTAATTTAATCTCTTTTGAAAAAAGACACTTCTATACTAGCTTTCAGTTAGTAAAATTATTAGCAGTTTTAGTTTAACAAATCTCAGTGAGGCATTTCCTTTTCTACCTTGCTAGTATGTTTATAAATGAAGACTGCCATCTGCTGGTTTTATATTCAATTTTTCCTGATTTATTTTAAAACTGGTAAATGTAAGTACTGGCAGTTCTCCCTCAAACTAATCTCACTTTCAGAATCAGAAAAACAATTAGCATCTGCTTTAATTTTCTCTTGCTTTTTCTCAAATGATAAACCCTTGTGCAACATGTTTGTTACTAAAGTTTCCTAAACCTGATCTTGAGGAACATAAAACTAAGAAAATGTATTTTAATCTTATCTTATTGAATAAAGATTAGCATGGAAGACTTTCTGTCTCTGAAATTACATTAGAAGACCTTGAGCTAAAGGCTACTCAAAGCGTTTTTTAAAACTATTGAGATAAATGCACTATATATTATTTTTAAATGCATTTAAAATGTTCCAAATGCTTATTTTATTATCACTTTTTGATTAGGCAGCAATGCTTGCAAGAATGGAAATCTCTTCAGGGGATGCAAAAGTATGGGGAGCCAAGAGAAATTTGTGGAGAGCAGTATGTAAAGGAAGTTACAAATGCACCAGAGGATGTTTGGGTTATAATTCATCTTTATCGGCCAAGGTAATTACTTTCTCATTTAAGATGTTGAGTACTTCAATTCAGAGAATTGAACTGTTAATTAAAAAGCAATACTGATAAAATAGAATACAATAGACTAATGAAATAGCAATTGTTTGGAAGCAATGGAATCATAGAGCATGGGACGGCCTTGATTTGTTAATTCACTTTGTGAGAGTTAAACACTTTTGTTCAATTATATGAAAGATTTCTTTTGCCAGGTATGCTTATCAGCATGTACTGAACCTCACTAAGATTTCTGAATTTCACGGAGAAAGTGTTATCCACTACCTGTGCTAAGTTCCCTTGCAAACTCTTTTCTCAGCAGGAGTGCTGTAACGGGATAATTCTACCTTTGTTTCCCCTTTGACTCAAACAAATCAAAAGCCCAATAGGAAAAGTCCCAGTTATGAAAATTGAGGAAAGCTAGGGAATTAATTAGTCTATCGGTTCCCTGATAAATTCTCTAACAGTAGCATAAATTGTGACAGGATCCAGCAGAAATGTCAAAGGCCTTCCTTGATTAGTTCAGCATATGCTAGCAACTCTTAGATGTTTTTCAAAAGCACTGAGAATTAGTATGGAGTGTCTAACGCATTTTTTAGATTCAGACCAGCTTTCTCTTTTCCTTCTTCTTAAGCCTGTTGGGAGAAAGCTTCTTTGATTCCTCTTAATTGTCAGGAATTGAGTATTATTTCCAGGAGCTACAGGAATAGGTCAATCAAATGAAATTGTTCAAACAACAATAATTTAGATTTACATATCTGAAGAAAAAAAATAGGGGCTTTTCTTGCTTTTCATTGTTTTTGTTTACTGGAGAACCAATTCTGTACTTTATCATTGCATAAATATGAGTCTGTGAGGAAACTCAAAATTCCTTAGGAATGAATGTATGATCTCCAAAGTCTCTTATAGCTAGTACCAAAACTGTCTCACCTATCTTTGGCCACGAGAGGGTACTGCTGGAACTTGTGGAGGGTCCATAGGCTAAATCACAGAATAGTAGAATAGTTTGGGTTGGCAGGGAACTTTAAAGGTCATCTAGACCAATCACTTTCTTGATGAACTTCAGTCAGTTACAACAAAGATCCTAACTTCTAAAAGTTTAATGAGCTGGAGGGAAACAAAAAAAACCCCTTTTTTGGGGGGATTGTTTTTGTGGTTTTGTTACTGAGGTTTATATAGTGATTTTATTGCAAATAGTAGCTATGAAAGGAATGAACAGGCCTATGATGGTAATATGACTATACAAAGGTTTCCCTGATGTTACTTAGATTTTACTAGAAGAACAAAGAAGTAAC
This sequence comes from Pterocles gutturalis, assembly GCF_000699245.1. NCBI lineage: Eukaryota > Metazoa > Chordata > Aves > Pterocliformes > Pteroclidae > Pterocles > Pterocles gutturalis. Next base: position 5,120 of record NW_010141550.1, on the reverse strand, counting down.
TAAATGTTAAACTGAATGCCAGTTCAAATAAATTAAATTAAATGTATATTAGTTTTTTTAAAAAAAATCTCATTTAAACTCTACAATAAATGGACAAAATGAACTTTAAAATCTTAGTGGAGAACAAAATTGAGGCACAACACTTGAAGAGTCTGATAGCTTTACTGACATATTTTATAGACTGTGCCTAGTATGTATTTTTATGTGGGCAGCTCTTTAAATCACAGTGATCTTAGAAGAAGATAAATAAAATTTGTGGTGCAATTCTCATAACAAATTAAAGTAGAAGAAGACTACAGGAAAAGGTAAGTTTCTTGTTCAAAGGCTTTATTTTTCACAACTTTAGTTATTTTACAAATCATTTACACCTGAAGTGCCATTGTACTTTCTTATTCTTTTCTAGCATCCCAATGTGTTTACTGGTTAACGAACATCTCAGCCTGCTAGCCAGAACTGATAGCCAGAAAGTTTCCAGAAGTCAAGTTTCTCAAAGCCATTGTAAACAGCTGCATTCAGAATTACCATGACAGATGTTTACCCACCATACTTGTATATAAAACTGGTGAAATAAAACACAGGTTCATTGGAGTAGCTGAATGTGGGGGAATGTATCTTAAAGTAGAAGGTATGAGAAATATTTTTAAATAATTAATGTTACAGAAAATTCTATGTTGCTTGTAACCATTAGATTTAAATATCACTGCTTAAAGGTGGAAAAGTTTTTTGATTATTTTTGTAGAAAAAAGTCTTCAAAAAGCAACTAATTAATTTATGTAATTCTGTGGTAAGAACACTGGATAGCATAGATATTTTGGAATTTTGTGGTTAGATATTTTACTGAGATAAAGTTGGATTATCATGAGGGTGGCTCTGTTTTTTTGTTGTTAAGATGGAGCTTGGTCCTTTTCCTCTTACGTGAGAATTTATCAAAATTATCAGAATAAGTTGTAATTTGTTTTTACAGAGCTTGAATGGAAACTAGCAGAAGTTGGAGCAATAGAAACCAATTTAGAAGAAAACCCCAAAAAGGACGTTATTATGATGACACTGTCAGTGCAAAATATTTCTGCTCATGAAGACACCAATACAAAAAGCAGCAATGTGATGAAACCACATATTACTTGAGAAAACTTGAATGTAGATCATCTGTTTTGACATGAATTAGCTTAAATACAGTTCTTTACTCCTTTGGTAAGCCTGAAACAATAGAAAAAAAAAAAAAAAGAGCTTTTGTTTCACTTCTATGTTTTTTGTTTTGATTTGTGAAAGAAAATTGATGTAGGTAAATGAAAGCCTTTAGATACATACAGATAGCTGTCATTGACACTAAGAGTCTGGATTTTCCATTTCATACAAACCCTACTTAAACGGAATGGGAAGGGTATTAGCTGGTGGGCTCTAATCCATACTTTCTTCCTCCTTTTATCCAGCATGGGTGCAAGATACTCCTTTAATTCTTGGTGAAATGACTGTAGTGGAACTCTGCTCTGCTAAATACCTTCTCAGTTCCCCCCATTGAAAAGGCAACAAAAAGAAAATGATGTGTATAGTGATATAAAATCAGGATTTGGCCCTGAACACATTGACTAATAGTTCAGGTTTTTTTACAGGTGTTCAATTTTCTCCAGTGTCAAGGATAATCTTTCCACTGTTTTAGAATACTGACAGATGGATCAATTGTTCTTTCCTAACAAAAATAAGTATATCCTTAACAAAATTGTTTACAGTACAACTGTGGATAAGCAAAACCACATGAGTGAATAAGGAGACCATGCTCCTGATTCAGCATTTTTATTTATTATTAGTAAATCAAATTGTATAGTATTAATGTTATTTTTCCAGTGACTCAACCATAAAAAAACTCACTCTCAATGTGCTAATGAAGATTTAGTTATATACAGTTGACACAGTTTATAGCATCAGGATGCAGAAAAAAATGAAACACAAACAGTTCAATTAACACTTGGCACATAGATACCTAAGAACAAGAAGAAAGTTAGCCATTTTATTTTTTTTTTTACCCAGTACATACCAACTGGCAGATACCACTTCTAGAAACTTTTATTTTGCAGATTCAAAAAGATAACTAGTAGGTGCATTTCAGAGATAATGGTTTATCTGCCATTATCTGCTACCTCAAGCTAGCTAAGAAAGAAAGCTAATAGTGTTTTAAAATGTAAATAGGTCATCAGTGACTTCAGATATGATTCCACAGTCAGTCAGGTGAACATCAGTGTTGGCTGCTATAAAAGAAGTACTACTACCCGCTTCCTCTTACTGGTGAACCTCCCTCCTGCTACTGTGCTGTGAGGTATACAAATACAATACATAACTCTACAAGTGCTAGTGTTGTCACATTGGAAGTAATAGGAATATGTTGGTAGCTATGACAGAAAAGGGCCAAACCTTCCCTTTGGTGACCCTTACTTCATCCAAATGACCATGTGACCATGATTACAGCCATCAGATGTGATAAAGCAGCAGCAAAATCCAAGGGAATTTACAGATTAAAAGCAGATGTTTCTGGTTCTTAGTTACACCATTTGCAGGAAAAGGGTCTAGGAATTAATGTTAGTAAACTGTGCTTTACAAAGATTATGTAGATTGTCACAGGCTTTCAAGTCTGCATCGTTGTCAAGTCCACTGATTTTAGTATTCTGGAGTGATGTGAAATTTAGTTTCAAAATCAGCTTCCTCAAACAGATCCTCTTTAAAATATGGCAGTGAGGATTAAAAAGGAGCCTTCTGAGGAGATGATTGTTCTATGGCTCTGAAGTATATCAGGCACAAGATGGCAATGACAATTCTGTAGAAAATATGGCTGCAGTTAATGGAAGTGCATGGGAAGTTTCTGCATTTCTGGCCCAATATAGTCCCATCATTCAATAATTCACAACAGATTTGCTGCTCATAATTTGGCAATGTCTGAAAATTATGTTAGCTCTCAAGGAACGTTTGTGAGTGAAACAAAACTATCATTACACATCAGAGGAAACTCACCTTGACAAAAAGACCCAGAAAAAAATTGTATTTCTAGGTGGAGAATAGTTTCATAAACTATCACACCATTTCTAAGCTTTCTGTTCTGTTCCTTAAGGAGTCTTTAAAATAATTTCAAAAGAAGGGAAGCATTAAAAAAATAACCTTGGCTAAGCCACCACCTTGGCAGAAATGCAAATGCATGATTTCCACGGCTATGTTGCCTGTTTTGATCGTGTCAAATCACAAAATGTGAGATGTGCAAGCCACTAAGAGTAATTTGCTACTGCAACATTGCCGTAGGTAGGTGTTATGCTCCCATACATGTAAGGTGTGAAAGGAAACAGTATCTCTACTTTGTTTTTCTGAGTAATTACTACTGGTTACTAAAGATCTTGTGGCAGATTTGATACATACAGCTTGATACTATTTTTAGCCTCCTCGTTTCGTGGCCATATTGTATTTCTGGTAACTATGCATTTTTGTTGAAAATATTCCTTCATTTTCTCCTGGATTTTTCCTGCTGTGTTCTGTCATCTTTACTACATTTCATCATAGGAGCATTATCCTTTGCATGAGTAATGAAATTATTATTTTTATTTATATCACATTTTCCTCAACTGAAAGCTAGAAATAGAGTATCATGAATCAGTAAGTAACAAAAATAAGTGTTTTTCCTAATGCTTTTAAAAATGCTTCCAGTGGAAAAACTGAGCTCATGGTTAGCTCTTTAGCAGCATTGCTGCTGAGAAGGCTCCTGTCCCTACAGTATCTTTGCATAAGACTTTGGTCACAAGGTGAACCAAATGGGGAAATTGATCTACCTGAAAAAATAATCCAGAAAGAGAAATCCATGAGATTTTGCAGCCAAGTTCCTTACTTCAGTCCAGACACAAACACTATAGATACACATTTGTGATTATACTTTGAGATATATTGCTGTTTAGGAGATCAACTGAAAAACAAAGATCCTTGCAACTGAGAAAGAAAACTTGGAATATTTACATACTATTACCACTGAACAATGTTTTATTTTAGAGAAAAGGAAACAGTTTACTGACATGCAGAACAGGTTTATGCTAACATAGTCACTGCACATTTAAGTATATTCCAGTCCTGCAGTAGGCAGTATGGCTGGAATCCATTACAGCTGTACATAAAGAGTGTCCAGTATCAGCCAGTCATCTCTGATACCTGATGCTGTTTGTATTTAGTAGCTGGGCTGTTTCACAACTTCCTCTGGCAAGTCAATAATACAGGCACATCTTACAGCCTTTATAAGCTTTACCAACACACACACAAAACCACTGTTTTATGTGAGAGATAGCCTGCAAACTCCTACTACAGTTATATCTTCCTGTGCTGAAATGATACATTTTCTAAACAAATCTACACCTCATCACTGTGTAGTCTGCCTGACAAAATACTTCAACTCCATACAATGCCCTTCACCTTGTCAAGTTCACAGTTACTCTTACTTTGCAGCCAGCTCCGCCCTCCCAACTGTAAGGATTGGCAAATGAGAACATACTTAAAATGCTGCTTTTCAGTCAGAAAGCAGGAAACTTACTTGCTGTGAGCCCTCTATCAGTTCGGTGGTCCAGAAATCTATCAGATCTTAACAGCCAATATTAGTACTGTACAATACAAATTGTACAAACTGTACAATATTAGCACAGTATTTTAAAAGTTACAGGATTTCATTAGGTGTTGAGATTTTAAACTCAGCTAGGGTCATTTCTTATTTTTAACGTTAGGCGAGACTATTTTATAAAACTGGTACTAAAAGCATTGTACCCATACAACAGGACGGAGATGGTCAAGTCTGTTCTCTGCCACTCCATTCAGTTTTACCAGTTCACGCACACCGATAAAAGAAACCACCGACCACCGCCAGGACGGGTTGCTCGTATCCCTAAATAACTTGTCTGTTCCTAGAAAGCATCCGTGATGCTGTTTATTCCTTTCCGGGACTGAGCGTATGACCGGGTACCGTGCCCCGCGCTCAGGCGCTGCCCGGGACGGCGGTTTGTGTCGGGTTTACTGTGTCGGTAGAGAAGCGCCTCCATGCAGCGGAACCCCTTCCGAGGGCTCGGCTCCGGGCTCTGCGACAGCTTTGCAAAACAAGCCCCGGAGCATCG
>NW_010141549.1:1642-1895 GCF_000699245.1 Pterocles gutturalis | reverse complement strand
AGTGATACTGGGCGCGGTGGGCTCTGTCCCTGTGCCCGGACCCTCAGCCACCTCGGTGGGGTGGGCAGCTCATGGCTTGGCTGCAGCCGAGAATTTCCTCTCTGGTCCCAGGGCTGTGTTTAGTGTGATATCCAGAGCTGTCCTAATCCCATTAACTCTCCCCTTTGTTTCCCCCACCTGAAATCCTTAATCAGCTCCGCAGCTGGGGCGGCCGTGGTGCAGCTGCACGGCTTTTGCAGCCCAGGCTGTTCCT
>NW_010141549.1:1260-1616 GCF_000699245.1 Pterocles gutturalis | reverse complement strand
GGAGCGTTTGATGGGATTTGGCTTTTTATCGCACTTCCACATCTCCGGGGTTGAAGACGGCGCTGCCGCTCGCAGATGGCAACGCCTTCGGGAGCGGGGCTGCCCTTGGCCCCCGCTTTGCCGGCTGGGGAGGTGGAGGCTCTGCAGAGAACTTGCGAGACTTTAATTGCAGCATCTGCACTGAGGCTTGCGCTAGTCTGGAAGGTTTAAATTAGACTGGCTTCTAATTAACAGAATTTAAAAAGAAATTTAAATTCTATTAAAGCAGTGCGAGTCTGCTTTGGACTTCAGCTTTTCCCTGGATTTCAGCTGGTGCTTTTCCACCTTGACAGGGCACCCAGTGTCACCCAGAGCCA
>NW_010141549.1:0-1131 GCF_000699245.1 Pterocles gutturalis | reverse complement strand
GTGTTCTCTGCTCCGGGAGGGTCTGTCCCACCGCCCTCCCCACGGGTGCAGTTTGCTGAAGCAGCAGAGGATGGCGGGGGCACGAAGGCATGGGCACTCCTCCTCCGAAGACGACTTAAACCGTGACCTAAGCAGCTGAAGACCACGGCAGTGCTTAAACCGGGCTGGCTTTGGAGCCGCACAGGCTGCCCTGCCTCCTGCTGCCTCCGCTTCCCACCTCTGGCGATGCGCAGCTCCTCAGGGGCTGCGGGGGGAGATGAAGACGTTCCTAACGTGCCAGCCCTGATGAGTTTCTGTGCAGCTGCTGCCGGGCCCCCAGGCATTTCAGCGCGCCTGGCTCTCGGCTCCAGAATCGCTCTGCAAACAGGGCAGGAGCCTCGTGCTGCGGGCACCGGGGCTCCTCGGGCAGCCCTGCGACGTCTGCTCCCTTTTCCAGCGAGTCCTCAGGCTCCTTCCGCGATCGGGTGGAGGTGGGATGGTCGGTGTTTTCCGAATATCCTGTGTCTGGGCGATGGGATGCGCGGGAGGCGGTGGAGGCAAGCAGCAGAGCCCTCCCGCGGGGACCCTGTTCTGGTGCTGGGGACACGGAGCCTGTGGTGTGGGATGCGCCGCGGTCCCGGGGGGCTGGATGGAGCGCCCGTGCTTTGCTGGTGGGGGAGAGACCTTTGGCCGCTGCCGGAGCCCTGCCGTAATCGCTGTGACGCGCAGGCAGAGCCCTGGTGACAAATCATTAACTTGCTCCGACAGGCCGGGTGCTGACGGGTGTTGGTGATAATTTCTTGTGAAGCATCTGAACTTTACAGATGTAATGCAATTGGATGGGGAAATTAAGCCGGAGCTCAGCAGTCCCCAGCCCCATGTCCCTCCCTGCTGCCGTGGCTCCTCCGGCAGCATCGGGGCCGGGGGGCAGAACCTTTGCTGGGCGCCGTGACTGGAGCTGGGAACAGCCTGCGAGCCTCAAAGCCTGAATTTAAAGCCTGCAATTATCGTGTTCTTAAAGGACAACTTGTTCTTTGTGCTCTTTAAAACAAAATAATGGTTTTTTTCTTTCTTATCCAGATGGAGCTATTGTGATTAATTGCACTGTGCCAGTTCTCCTTCCCATGGACAAGTGGCGAGTTCCCATCTTCC
>NW_010141548.1:0-555 GCF_000699245.1 Pterocles gutturalis | reverse complement strand
GCGGACCCCTCAGGGCTTTTCTGGTTAAAAAAAAAAAGGGCTCTCGAGACGCAGAGGGAGATCCGGTTTCTTTTTGCTGGTGAGAGCTCCTTCTTTGAAGATGAGGCAGGAGGGGCTGCAGGGACAAGAGGCGATGCCACCCCCGGCAGCAAGCCGTGAATCCCAGCGGGAAGCGAACGCGGAGGGAAGGTGGATGGCAAAATCGGCTAATACCCAGCGAGCATTGCCACAGAGGCAAAACGCTGGCAGCCCAGCCCCGTGTCAACGGGATGCCGGGCACCAAAACCCCCCGGGATCCGTGTCAAGGCACCAAAACCCCCCGGGATCCGCGTCAGGGCACCAAAACCCCCCAGGACCTGCACCAAGGCACGTCCCAGCCCTGGCAAAGGCCAGAGCAGCCCCTGTGAAGCCGCAGTGTCACCCCCTCCCCAGTGTCACCCCTTTCCACTCTCGGCTTTTAGATTCAAATCACCAGCATCTCGTTAGCGCACGTTTGCATGCTAATGACACGTCTTACAGCAAGAAGCCTTTCCATCCCGTGACACCGCTTCTGCT
>NW_010141547.1:66827-68325 GCF_000699245.1 Pterocles gutturalis | reverse complement strand
TGGTGTGGGGGGCACCTCGCCTCCTCCAGCTCTGGGGTTCAGCCCTGGGCTGGGGGCGACCCCGGTGCCCCCCCGCGCCTTCAGCCAGAGGGTCGCAAAGTTTTCCCCCGGCGCCGGTTTGCCATCGGGGGGGAGAAGCAGCTCGGGGCGGCAGGTGGGGGACCCTGACGTTCGCTTCCCTGCATTTAATCACCGGTCGGTAATGGGATGGAAAATGCGGTGCAGAAGTCGCGGTGTTATTTCGGTCGTGCCGTCTGTTTCCTGTCCCTGCTTGGCTGGAGGGCTGGTGCGGTGCCTGGTTTTGTCACTTTGGAAATGGCTGAGAAAGACAAATCCTGCTGTCTGCGTCCCCTTCGCAGGGACAAACGGGCACCTCTCGCCTCCAGGCTGTGTGCTTGTGCCTTATAAAAACTAACGGGTTACAGCTCTGCTGGTTCAGGACGAGTATTTCATGTAGTGGTTCTGCTGGTTGTGAATGAAGCTGGGATTATTTTTTTTTCTGTGTTACCAGGGATTATGAGACCCGTTTATTTATTTTATTTTCCTGGTTGTTTTAGCTACAGAACCAAATTGTTTGCCTAGCCTTCTCTGTCGGTGCGTGTCTGTCAACATGGGTATTTGCAAGGTTATTGGTAACGTACTGAAATAGTAGAAAGAACATTTCCCTTCTGGTTGGCGAAACGGTGGTGCCTTCAAAGCGATCAGTGGCTCGATTGTGATTAAATAATGTATTTTGCAAAGTACTGTGAGATCAAAGGAAAATTAAGATCAGAGAGGTTTGGAAAGCACAAGGGGGCTGGGGAATGTGTGGCTGGGCTCCCTTTCTGCTGTGTGTCCGGGATGCTCAGACGGAGGCACTGGTCCTACCCTCCAGACCGCATCCCTTCTTTGCTCGCGTGCTCTGTATGGCACAGAACCTGGTTTTCCCTGCCGGGGACCTGCAGAACATTTGAAGGGAAATGGTTGTGTGCTGAACGTCCCTGTGCCCAGGAGAGTCTGGCAGAGGACGAGGGAAACATAACTCCCGGTGTCCGTTTGCTCAGAAGAGCTGATTTTCCTGCTGCTGGATCCGGGAGAGCTCTGCAGAGGCACATTGCTCACTGCTCAGCCCCCACCAGGACACCGGATCCTCACTGGTGGCTTGGGCATGTCCTTCTCACCGCGTCGAGAAGTCAAGTGCTCTGTAATGCCAGCAGCGGGTTCCCCACCCCGATGCGCTCGGTGCCTTACAGCAGGCTACAGCCCCCGCTGCTTCGTGGCTCTCCTCCTGTCCGTGCTTTCCCACTTGTGTTGCCATCCTCAGCTCTTGCTCTCCTTTTCAGTCCCTTCCTTTATTTGTTCCCAATCCATATTTTTGCATTACAAGTTAATTTTGCCAGCTGGGCCCTCGGAGGAGCCTCCCTCTGCTTCCAGCACAGCTCCAGTCTCTGTCACATCCCTGCTGCTTCCTCTGCTCGACACCCTTCACCTCCCACCTGCTGCCAGGCCTCCCCCAATT
>NW_010141547.1:40241-66796 GCF_000699245.1 Pterocles gutturalis | reverse complement strand
TTTCCCTGTGTTCATTAGGTGTTGCCAACCAACCCAGAGGAAAGCTGGCAGGTCTACAGCTCTGCCCAGGATAGCGAGGGACGTTGTATATGCACAGTGGTGGCACCTCAACAGACGATGTGCTCGCGCGATGCCAGGACAAAGCAACTGAGACAACTATTAGAAAAGGTAACGGTTGACCCGTTCTGGGAAAGGTGGTTGGGTTTGGTGTGACATTGGGGGTAAAAACCTGAGTGAGCTGGGCTGAGCCTCGGTTTCCAGGGAAGACGGACCCCTCGGGCCAGCCCTCCTGTGCCGTGGTTGTCCTCATGTGTGCGGTGGGGAATAACCAGCTGCAGTCTGGAGGATAAAGTGTTTCTGAGGCACAGAGGAAAATACACCATGGTCTAAGGTCAGGTTAGAACTGCTGAGATCAAATACATTGAACCATATTGCTAAAAAAAAAAGTAATTTACTATTTTTTTCATTATGTTAACACAAGCAGTTTCAAAGGATAAGGCTCAACAAGATGAGAGGAGATAGAATTAAAAACCCAAAGCCCATACATCCCTAGCCAGGCTGATATTAAAAAGGTCGCATAAAACAGTACAAGCTGTCGACATCATATAGCACAAAAATGACAGTTAGTGGTTTTCTGTCTAATGTTGACATCCACTTAATTAGTTTTTAATAGTCTGCTGTCTGAAGAGCTCAAAGAATCTCATTAGGGAAACATTCCCGATAACAAGAAATCTTCCAGATAATAGATTTCATTGAAGAAATGCTGTTTCATGCGAAATGGTGCTCTTCTCTTTAAAATACAAGTGGCCTCCTGTGCTGGATATGTAATTATCCCTCATGCCCTAATGCTGTGTTGGCATGTGCTGCGCGTGACAAAATAATTTTTTATCCCACTGCTTTTGGGAAGTCAATGTATTAGTCACTCATAACAACATTAAACCTACACTTAAACAGATTTTCCTATGTGCTAAGGACAATAAAGCGAGGCAGGAAACATTTAGCCCTAAACCACCTCTTTGGTATGTCAGAGGCTTCTAAAAATAATTCCACTCAAGCTTTTATTTCTCAAAGCAATAACGGCAATCGGTCTCACAGCGCATTTGTCTAAGAGGCAGCAGGCATTATATTAGCAGCTGACATGGCATCCGAGAGCCATCGTGTTCCCAGAACTGCTCATATGCATTAAACAAGCAGGATTTGACCCGCTGCCCTCCGCTAATGGACAGGCGAGCTGGGCACCCGAGACCTGGGATAACATCAGTTCCCGTGCAGAGGGTGTAAGTGCTCAGGGATTTTTTTTCCCTTATGCAGCTCTCGGGCTGCCAATGAATAGAGTGAGGGAGGAGCGGTATTTCAAGGCATGTGTTCTGGGGATATGTTACCTGCCTGCTAATCTGTCTGCATCTCACTCCTACGCTAACCTATATGAAAAATCCCAAAATAAAGAACAGGCTCTTAGTGCCAGACATCTGATCTTGGCGAAGGCTGAAATGATAATCCCTGTAGGAAAAAGCAAGTGCAGAGAAGAGCTTCCAGCTTCCCAGGAAGGTTTTCAAACCAGAAAACTCCTTCCCTCATCTGACATTTTAACTCTAGCTTTGCGCTGGGAAAACTTGCCTCTCCTGATTTTTCTCTGTCGGCAGATGAAGCAGCATCATGTGCCAAAGAGGTAATTGTGTTTGGATTGTCAAAGGAGGAGACCTCGCAGGCACCTATGGAAATAATAAGGCTTTGCTTTTACAGTCGAGAAATAAGCTGCATTTGTGTGTGTGTGTGTACACAAAGCAATTACAGTATCTTCACTGAAAAATCTCTGCAGAGAGGCTTCAGCGGCTGCAGGTACTTGGAGGTTCAGAGCTGCCCAGACCCTGTCTACCCCCAGCACATGGGCACAGGCATATGCACAGACCCTGCTTGCAAGTGACTCCTGGGCACCCCGTCAGTGTAAGGAGCAGGCGGTAGGTGCGGTGAGCCAGGTCTGCTCGCCACCGCACAAACTGTTCAGCCCCTGTTTCGACACCGAGGTGTCTGAGCTCATCTTTGGCTGGGGTACGCGGAGTCCTTCCAGCCTTCTCTGTGTCAGGTGCTGAGGCCAGATCTTGGGCTGCATCCAAACCAAGGCATCACTTAAATCCTGTTCATAAACAGATTATGTTTTATCTTCAAACGGATTTTTATTTAATTTTTTTGGCCCTGTTATCTGGGAGGACTTCCTCCTCTGCTAGTTAAACCATTTTTGGTTTCCTGCCAATTCTCATTCTTTGCCAGCACTGATTTCCAGATTAAACAGTTCTTTTTTGTTCCTTTGATATTCACTCCTAGGTGTACATAGGGAGGACAATGACATCTCTTCTCAGCCTTCACTTTGCCTTCTGCAGACCTTGTAGGATGAACTTTTCATGTCCTGGTCCATTGGCTGAGTCCATCTCTCTGCTAATTCTTCCTGTAGACTTTGAAAATCTCCCTCAAGATGTCTCAGGCTATTGCTCCACCAGTTTATCCAGCTATGCAAAGCTGAAGATTCAGCCCCATTCAAACCCCAAAGATGGGCTTAGAACAGCTCTTCTGAGCTGGCATGACGGGCTGATCCCCAGGGAAGCTGGGGCAGGGTTTGAACGGTGGCTTTGGCCATGTGCAGCTCACTGGGGTCATCAGGCCAAGAGTGACTCTCAGTTACTCTGGTTTCATTCTGAAACAAATCGGTGTCAAACAAGATGACAAGAACAGCACAGCAGTTTTATTTGTATCAGTTTTCTATCTCAAATGCTAAAATTACCTCTTTTCCCCCAGACAGTCCCAGGTATCTGTCTCCCATTAGTTTGGTGGAAAATGAGGTTTCATGTTGAGCGTGTGTACTCAAAAAAGCATCTTGGCTGATGGTTGAGGGTAGCGGTTAGTGGATGAAACTGAGGGAATTTGAGCAACAGTATCCTTTGGTCTCCGTTCATTAGAGCACTTATGTACATGCTTAAGAATAAGCTACGAAAAGTCTCATTGAAATCTAATCATGTGCCAAAGTACTTTGCTGGATCAAGGGCTTAATATGCTAATGACAGCAAACAAGTAGATCTTCAGCTGACGAAGCACACGGAGATCAGCAATGGTGGAGGCTGACTTCTCACAAGTCTGGCCAGAATCCTACCTGGTTGAGAACAATACGGGCAACGAACAGTGAGAGTCTGGGCTTGTAAAACACACCCCCGAAATAGCACAGCAGCTAATTTTAGGCGTCTCAGTTTAGAGACACGTGAGGAGGCTATTTTCCTCTGCAGGCAGGGAAGAGGCAGACTCCTCCAGAGGTGATTCAGAGCAGAAGCCCGAGCGAGATGCTCTGATTCATTTCCTAGCAGAGTGGGTCTCCCCCTCCCCACCATCCCAGAGGCAGCGTGAGGAGCCTCCCCATAGCCCCTGCAGGGTCAGATACCAGCATGTCATTACAGAAATGCTCTTTTCTGATTAATTCCAGCTTGGCCTTTAATTGGGGTTAGGCATTAGTGGAATAAATGACATCAATTTGGTACAATCCCTCCAAGTCTTTCCTATTCCAGGCCACTGGAACAACTCTGCTATGCAGATACAGCTTGAATCAAAGGAGGATAGACTAGATTACCAGGATAAACATACCTGCAGACCACTCATACTTGTTTAAGATTCCCCTTCTCCTGCCTCAGGGTAGAGAGAGGTCTTCAAACTCCTCCGCATCCAGCCCAGGTAAATGAGCACCCAGCCGTGTCCGTAGCCGGGGGGAGACACAGCTAAATGGGAGCCACGCGGCTGGGGCTGAGCTCAGCTTTGTTCTTCTCCTCTTTAAGCCAAGAGGGTTTTGTTCTGTTCTTCCCTGCTCCTCACACTTCCCCGAGCAGGTCCTTGGCGGTAGGCAGGATGGGTGCTGGTTCATCTCTGGGTGATGTGTTGGGACTCGGAGACTGAAAATAGCTTCACCTTTGCTGAGGAAGATGATGAGACGCCTGGAGCAGTTGTACTGGTTGTACAAAATGTTTCCTCACTGTTGGCCTTTGAAATATAGGTTGTCCATACATTTTTAATAGTTCCCTGGAATAGTTTTCTTGTCATCGTGCATGAGCAATGGGCATTTGGATGGCTGCAGAGATGCAGACGCCAGAGTTGGCATTTGACCTGTGCTGGTTTCAGCAAGTAGTCTCCGAGACCCAGCTGTGTGCGGGTGTCCCGCCGTCCCCTCGCTCTGTCACTCGAGGTAAGTCGCAGCAGCCGAGTGTGATTTGCCGAAGGAAACATTGCACTTGCACCATTCTTTCCCCCTCTCAGCCCACGTGTGTGTGGCTTTGGCGAGGACAGAGATGGGAGTGGATGTGGCAGCACGGGCTCTGGGAAGCGTCCCGGAGCAGATGCGCAGGGACAGCGCTGGCTCACGTCTGGGTTTTGCTCAGACGCCCACTGATGAAGCGCCGTGAACCAGGATGCCTTTAGTTAGGGCCGTGACGCAGCAGCACGCTTGGATGCCTGATTCATTTTCAACACAGGCGTCATCCCTCCCCATGCCGACGGTCGTATTTCTGCAGGTGACGTGGCAGCGGCAGGAGCACCAGTCGTGGGCTGAGCCCTGGAATGTAAATTGGTGCAAACTCAACCCTCCCTGGTGCAAAGACCTTCGCTTACACCCATTGCTTTATGCTGGATAGGTGCTTAGGTGCCTGCCTAACTCAGAGCTTCATTTACCCTCTTCAGCCTGAAAAATGAGAGAAGGAATATCTTAATAAATCACTTGGCAGCCAGTCTTCAAAATCAGGTCAGCCTAGCTGTCGTTTCCCTCCCCTCCTTACACCTCCAGTTCTTTTTCTCACCATGAGCCCAGCCAACCCTCTTGCATCATTCCTTGGGCAGGGCCAGATGGGCGCTGCGCGGGGAGCCCCAGGGATGCGGCATTGCTCGGCTCGAAGATGCCGACGCAGCAGAACCGCCCGAGTGGGCAGCACCGGCAGGGCCAGGGTGCTCAGCCCCCCACGGTGCTTCCCAGCTCCGGGATGCCCTCACCTGCAGCTGGGTTTGTTGTGGCAGGTGCTGTATGAACAGGAGGGCTGTTTGGATAATGAAGTTTTCCTAGCTGGGAGGAAAGTTTGCACTTAGGCAATCAGTAAGTGTCACTTACGTACACGGAGAAATTATAACGTGCACCTCGGCAGAAGTGTTTCTCGATGTCAGATGTGCTTCTGCTCGACTAAGAGCCTCTCCTTGCACGACGGCGGGTATCACCCCAGCCTCTCTGAGGCCGTCGTGAGTGATGCATCTTACTACAACCCTTATTTGGATGTGTGATTGTTAAATGATTCTCTGCAGTGCAGCAGGATACGTGTTTATGAAACCTATGGAGAGCATGGGGTCATAACACTATGGGGTGCTGTTGATTAACTAGTAAATAATTCATAGGCTGAGGACCCTTCAGCTTTGTTGACGGTGTAGGAAAAGGTCAAGTGTTGGGATGCGCACGGGGCTGCCTCGCTGCTGGGGAAGCACCTTCTTCATGAGCCTCTTCTCGTTTGGCAGGTGCAAAACATGTCCCAGTCGATAGAGGTGTTGGACAGGCGGACTCAGAGAGACCTACAGTACGTGGAGAAGATGGAAAACCAGATGAGGGGACTGGAATCCAAATTTAAGCAAGTGGAAGAAAGCCACAAGCAGCACCTGGCAAGGCAGTTTAAGGTATGTGTGCTTTCCAAACCGCTCACGAAGCTGTGGCCAGGGATTTAGTGGGGTGTTCGCAGGGCTCTGGCCCCGGTCCCCATCAGCTCATGGGTCTGGTCATACCCGGCGCTGGCGGCTGCCCACCCATGCAGCCCCCTCCTGTCCACGGCCAGATCTGGGTTGTAGCATCACATCCTCAGCCACTATGCATTTTTTTCTATAGGGTAAAAGCATAAATCTTCACATTCCCATACTCATGAACCACTTGGGTGCCCCAAACAGAGCAGTGTAGGATTGCTCCGTGAGGGGGGTCTGCATGGAGACCCCGGGGCAGGGTGGGGAGCATTCCCCTCCATGGCCAGGCAGCCCTTCCCCACGCTGGGACATGGTTTTCTTGGGAAGAGCCAGGAGCTGGGGCTCCATCCCCATTTCTACAGCACGTGGCAGAGCACAAGGGGCTTCCAAATTTGGGCTTCCAAACCAAATTGCTTCCTTCCTTGGGGTGGTTGTAGTAACAAAGCAATTGATCAAACAAATCAACATCCCCCCCCAAAAAAAAACCCCAAAAGTACAACTATTGTTGCTGTCCTCAGGCTGGCAAACTGCACACCTGGAGGATGTGCAGATATCCAATTTTGAAGTAATGGTGTTGGCAGCAGAGCCAGCACCTTCTGATGCTTTGTCCTGGTGTCACAAACGAGAAGTAGAGATATCAGCCTTTCAAATAAACCCATCATTGCAAGCAATGGTGGAGCTTTCAAGAGCTTGATTGAGAAGTTGCCAGAAAAAGAGGCTGTCAGCAATATTTGGAATGTTGACTTTTAGTAATGTTGTGGATTAATAGATATAAAAAGCAAATTAAGAAGATTTCTAGTGAAATCTGGGGCCATTTCTTTCTGATCAGCCACCCAGCTGACTCCCATCCTCATTTCCAGGCAGCTGTCCAGCTGGCTGCTGTTTTAAAGCAGAATTTTTTAAAATTGATCTGTTAAATCCTGAAATACCAAGATTACATCATAAAAATCTGGGAAGAAGGTTTTTAAAACTTTTCACCTACTCCACCTCCTCCACCCCCCATCTCCAGTTACCGCAGGACCCTAAATGTAGCTCTGCAGTCTGGGTGTAAGGACAATCTTTCTGATTGAAGCATGAGTTTATTTTTCTTTTTTTGTTTGTTTGTTTGTTTCCCTCCCCTCTCCATTCTGATGAGTTTAATCCCCCCCGTTGCCTGCCAGGGAGCTTCCACCAGGAAGTGCAAGTAGATAAGAAAATAAATATATTCCCTATGGAGAAACCACAGGAGGGAAAGCCTCTTGACTTAAATAGGAGGGGATGGGAAGGAAAGAAAGGAGGCTGAGGACCAATTTCTGATCCCCTTCACCCCTGAGCTGCTGCAGCAGCCAGCCAGATGTCACAGCCCTGGGCGCTGTGCAGTGGTTTGAGCAGCAGCAGGTATATACCCTGTGTGCTGACACGCTTCATTAACGGGTAGGTGCATGCATATTTATGTCTACTCATTAGCTGCTGGAGCAGAGCATCTTTAACAAAATGCTGCATTCCGTGCCTTTAAACGAGGCCTTCATTTAATTTAAAAAAAAAAAAAAAGTCTTCATTTCTGCAAAATAAATTTGATAATGGCTTTGATTTTTATGTTCTTTATAGCATGCCTAAAAAACAGTAAGGAATTTTTGTCTAATTTGCTGCCAAAGCAGCATTTTAAATAACAGCCACAGCATTTTGTTTCTGCTAATGCCAGCATTAAAATGTGAGTGGTTTGGAGCTCTTGTGGTTTTTTTTTTTTTTTTTCTCTTTAGTTCCGTAAGAGTATTTGTCTATGAATGGCTATCTATATAAGGCAGGTTAGTGAGCTAGATCCTCAACAGTATTTCATTTTCTTGCTTACAGGGCTAACTTAAAAGCAAGTTTTTTCAATGCTGCAGTGACTGAAGAAGCAGTTCACTCCCATGTAACCATGAAAAGAGGGCCACAGAGCATTTTGCACCATGCATTGATTTTTTTTTTATTATTTTCCAAATTAGCACCATATCTCACTAAGGAACCTTGAACCACACAACCGAGATCTTCCTTTGCATGCAATTGTAGATGCATTTCATGAATAGTTTGAAACCCTTGTCAATGCATATATATATATATATTATTTTATTTTATTTTTTGGAAAGAAAAAAAAAAAGAACTCTTTGTGTATGTGATCTGAAGCATGTAACCCTAAGATGTTGCATTCTAAAAATGACAAATAAAGGCCTTTCCCAAATATTTTGGTGTTCTGCAGCCTGTTTAATATGTTCTTTCCAATACGTCATTTGGACCAAAATACTAATTAAAATAATTTTAATGATAATAATTGTGGGATCTGAACATTGCACTCACGTAGGAAGCAACCAGGTCAAGGCAGAGTGTTGCAGATTTTTGCACGCATAGCACTGAACCGAGCTTATTTTAACCTTGCAGGCAATAAAAGCGAAAATGGAGGAACTTAGGCCTTTGATACCAGTGTTGGAAGAGTACAAAGCCGATGCCAAATTGGTATTGCAGTTTAAAGAGGAGGTCCAGAATCTGACGTCAGTTCTAAACGAACTCCAGGAAGAGATTGGCGCCTATGACTACGAAGAGCTTCAGAACAGAGTGTCAAATCTTGAAGAAAGGCTTCGTGCATGCATGCAAAAATTAGGTAGGCTCAGAACAACATGGTGGCACTGGCTAAACACCATCGGTGTTAAACCACGCATCCCGGCCGGAGGCAGAGATGCTAGACTGGCCATCTCCTTGTGCCTTGCCTGGCTGCAAGGGATGGGCTCGCGCAGCCAGGTTGGATCCTGTAAACATTGATGCTATAGGCAACATTAACTTTGGGAGTAGTCCTGCTGAGGATTACTTGCATGGCCAATGTTGCTCATGGCGTGAGTGCTTCAGGATCAGGCCCTTTGACTAGGCATGTGACTTTTTGCAGCGTTTGCATAAGCGGCCGGTGAAATGCGGTAAATGCGTGTGGCCCATTGCAAGCAACGCTTATGCAAAGCAAACACATGCACCCATTTTGCTTATGCATCGATGTCCGATCTTTCTGCTAACTGGAGCTGGCACACCAGCAAAGGTCTCTGCGCACCGCTTTCAGGAGTGGGGGGGGGGCGGGGGTGCAGGCTGTGACTCGGTTTCCCCTTTTTTTTCCTTTTTTGCATCTTGCAAATCCCTGTTGAGAAGAGCATGATGGAGCTGGTGCGGGTTCGTGTGTTGGTCCGGATTATGCCACGTACAGGATATAAACCCTCCCCGTTCCCTGCAGGAGTGGGGAATCCCTTCCATCAAGCCAAGCGACCAGCAATGAAAAAAATGCGAGAGATTCATCTGTAATCTCGTTCAGAGAGCATTCATTGCCTGAAGGCTGTGGGTCTGTTGTGGGGGGACACAGCTGTAGCTGAACCCAGCATCTGACCCCAAACGGAGGGTGGAGAAGGGGGGAAGAAGGGCACTGCCTTCCGCAGCTGCAAGAGAGCTCCCCACCGGTTGTTGGCCCAGCTCTGACTTGATTTAATTTCTTCTTATGTTATTGACTTTCTTGTTAAGCAATTTAGATAATCTAAACACATTAACTGCTCTGCAGTCTATTTTGGTCGCACATATGAAATTACACTCTCAGGTAACTTCATGGAAGATCAGATCTCTTCCGAGCACTTTATATCCTTGGCAAGGTAACGCTTTCTTTCTCTCTTGTCTCAGTGGGTGGGATTGCTTTTGCTCGTTTCTCCATGCCTCCACACCTCTGTCAGCAGCCGCCTCCCCTCTGTTCCCCCTCTCTGCATTTCCATCCTCTCCTCTGATACCCTGTACGTCCCTTAGAAGCTGCCTCTCACTGGAAATCCCGGAGAGGAAAGCAAATTTCCCCATAAGCCTGGGTGCTCAGAGGTATTTGAACCACCAGCCATGCACCGAGATACCCCCAGGAGCTGCTGGGGGCAGGTCCGTCCCCCGCTGAGTGAGAGGGCAGAGCCCGGATCCCCATGGGTTAACGAGCGCCTTCAGCCCCTCCCTTGAAGATGAGGAGGAGCTGTGGGTGATGGTGAGCGGGAACAGAAGCAGGACCAGGGATCTGAGTGATAGCTCTTTAAACAAAACCACCCTGGACCCCCCAGCCCCTCTCCAGCCAGCCTCGGTGTCAGCCCCTGGGGTGATCCTCCTGCAGACCCTGCACTGACTTTAAGAAGTAACTCCCAAACTATTCAGGGCTCCAAAAAAAAAATAGAGTTTGCTTTTTGGACCATTAGCTGCTTCTCCTCTGGGCCGTGTCCTGGTCCGTCACATCCCCCCCATGCCCAGGCTCTCTAGCTGGGACACCCACCCGAGGCAGGAGCCCAGGTAAGGCTGAGGCAGCTGGGATGGCGAGCTCTTGCAGGCAACTTTTTCTAGAAACTTTTTTGGGGTTTTTTTTAATCTTTTTTGAGGCTTTATGTGGGCTTTCTGGCTGTACCATTTCTTTTTCCTCTTGCTCTCTGTGAGCGTGGGGTCAGGGCAGTGTTTCTGCCTTGGGGTGTTGCAGCTCGCAGAGATGGATGCTGAGTGACAGAGATGGATGCTGAGTCTCGCAAGGGTTTGCCCGGGCGGGTTTGCCGCTCACCTGGGAGGGTGATTTATTCAGTCACTTAACAACAAACAGCACGATTGGATTTCCAATGTTCTTTATCACTCCGGAGTGTAAACCAGTGAAAATGGTAGTTAATGGAGTTAAATTCGGATAACAACCTTACAGACGCTTTGCTGCTGCAGGATGAGCCCTGCTTGCTGAGGATTGCTGTTTGCTGCAAATCAGCTGCTGAGAGGGAGTCACTGAAGTTCTAAGTAGCACATTTTAGCTTAGATTTGCTTCTACATGGGCCAGCAATGCTGCTCACCTGGTGCATGTTCGCCTGCTGGAGCTCAGGATAGAGCTTAGGGCACCCAGACAAGGTCAAGGAGCTGCTGGAAGAAGCACAGGAGGAGGGAAGGGATGTGCCATGTTCCTCTTTAGGTGGTGTTGGGTTGACAGTTGGACTTGATGATCCTTGAGGTCTTTTCCAACTTTAATGATTCTATGATTCTCTCTGGTTCGCCTCTCCCAATCCTCTGGGAGTCGCTGATGCTTGATAGTGCAGCAGCATTTTCCTTCGACAAGGTCTTCTTTTGTGTTTTGGGTTTCCTGAGCGTTATTGATGGCTCAATAGTGAAAACACTTCCTGACCCTGGCACGTGTGTGAAGAGAAAAAACAAAATCAATAATGGCACGTTCAATCTGTTATTCTGTTTACACTCTTAAAGATCACTATTTATACAGGGATTTTAAGGTTTCCATTAATGTTCCTAAGAGGAGCCTTGGAGGAGTGGAGAGGTTGTCACTGCATGATTGGAGGGGGAATTTAACTCAACTGCACACCGCAGGCTCACATTTGCTTGATGCCATGAGCTCTCCGTGACTCTTGCAAAAAATCCCAGCCCACCGTCCTGGTGCAGAGATGGGGACAGAGCCCTGCCTGCCTGTCCCATAGATTTTTGGGATGGGGGGCTCCCAGGTGGGCAGCAGAGGCGAGGGCAGGGCACAACCCAACCGCCGCAGCCCTGTCCCCACTGCAGAGGGCTGGGACCAGCTTGGGGGTATCAGACCTGAGCTCTGTGGGGACCCCCAGCAGGGAAGGGTGACTTTCCGCCTTACCCTGGGTGGTAAGGCCATGAGAGCTGCAGGGACCCAGCTAACCAGGGGCCTTAAAGCATTTGGCTCCAAGATCCGTTTGAAGCATCTGAGTGCCTACGATAGATTTAAACCAAGAAAGAAAACACCTTGCCCTGTGTGAGAGCAGCCCTCTTGCATTGCTGAGGAGCTGTTGTGAATGTGCCTCCAGCTAAAGTCTATGAGATGTGCCTCACTAGCTGCAAACAACCCTCCTTTACCCTTATCAGCTGCTGCTTTCTTTTTTCCCCACTTTTGTGTTTTTTTTTAATCAGTGAGCTTTTATACAACCTTTCTCTCCAGGGAAATGGAAGG
Organism: Pterocles gutturalis; assembly: GCF_000699245.1. NCBI lineage: Eukaryota > Metazoa > Chordata > Aves > Pterocliformes > Pteroclidae > Pterocles > Pterocles gutturalis. Next base: position 55,107 of record NW_010141547.1, on the reverse strand, counting down.
AAAGAGATAAAGTGACGGCAATGTAGGGCTGCGATAATGGAAGGCTGCGTTGAGCAGATCTGTGATTAGAGGAAGGCTGGTCCTCTGCGAGGGGAATTTGCAAGACATTAAGCATTTATTATTTTAACCCATTGCATCCCTTTGTCATGACCTTGTTTTCTCCTGAGCTGAGAGGTTCTGAATGCATCAAGACGGGCAGGAGGACAAATTTCCATACGTTGTGTCTCGGAGAGGCCAGGAAAGCTCTCTGCTTTTGGTGGGATCTCTTTTTGTCTGCCTGGTGTCTGAAGGCTGTGGGAAGACTGATGATCCCCTTGGCAATGTCATGCTGGTGCATATCAGGAATATCTTCATTATTTTATGTCCCAGGCTAAGGTGACCCCTTTGCCCGCAGCTCAGAGCTGAGGTAGGTGGATGTAATCAGGATATAAATGGGCAGGTGAGAGCAGGAGAAGGAGAGAGGCAGCTAAGAGATACTGCAGAATGTATGTACTTGGGGACTCTGAGCAGAAGGACCTTGTCCTGAGCTGGTAGAGCTCTACCCGCATTTCAGCAGCACCTCCACGGGCTCTCACCCACATCCCCAGGTCCCCCCTGCAGAGCTATCCAAACCATGGTGCAGCAGCAAACCAGCACTGGCACAGCCGCTCCATCCCAGCACCACTGCCTTCCCATTCCCCAGCCTGCCCAAGGCTTCCACAGCAAAACAGAAAAGTCAGGAAACACCTTCTGAACCTCAGGTTGTAGCTGTCCCCATGGTGCTGCTGACCTTCGCTCGCCTTGCTCAGGAGGTGCTGCTGCAGGACCCGCTCTGGATGTGTCTGGGTTTTAGATGGGTGGTCCCAGAGCCACAGACCATCCGACACCAGCCCCCAATCCCTCCTGCAGCATCCTTGTCTGAAACTTGGGGTATCGTTGGCAATAGGAACTCAGCGTGTGGCTGCGCCTTCGATGCTGAGGCTGTAGCGGTGCAGGCAGTTCTTCATGGGCATCCCCAGAGGGATGCTGGCTTCAGTGTCAGGGGACAGAACCAAGCTGCCGGCGCAGTGAGTTGGGGTGAGGGTTGCCACTGCTTTACCCCGTGTTTAGGGCTTAAAAATCACAGCCAGGCACTTAGCTGGGCTGGCAAATGTGCTGACATGGCCACTGAGTTCAATGGCATGAAATCAGCAGTGTGAAGCACCTAAGGATGCTTCAAAACCTGGCTGGTAGCACTGCGCGGGTGCACGTCTGTCCTGGTGATGCTGAGTCTGAGCAGGATTCCTGGGGCAGCTCCCGAGGGTCCGAGGGTCACCCCCACCTCCCACCTCCCACCTTCCACCCTGCTGCGCTTGGGTTCCTCTCCCAGAGCTGGCGAAGGCTGGGCTGGCGGAGGAGCCGGGGGGAGGCTGGTGAATTCATTAGTGGCTCCTAAGTGTGCGGACACGATGGGGAACGGAGAAGGTGGCTGGTAGAAGCCGGGAAATGGTTTTTGCAAGAAAGAGATTTATGTTGCATATAATTTCCCACCTTTTTTTTTTTTTTTTTCCTTTGCATAACCTGTAACAAATGCATGTTTCCAGCAGGGCTGGAATAGACATGTCTGTCTCTTTATCTTGGCTGCACCCACTCTATTATACCCGAAATGAGCAGAACTATCCAGCTAATTTCTCCACCTGGCTGCTCGACCCTAGCTAACTCTTCTCATTTTCTATTCTGCGGCAGCAGCGCGGCTGGTTCAGGAAAGCTTGTTTTCTTGGGCGCAGTGTGATAAGGACAATTGTTATTAAGAGGCATGAAGCAAACAAAAGCATCCCAGCCTAATTACCTCTAATTAAATAAAAGCAGAGCTGCCCATCAGCGGGGGAGAGCAGTGGGCAGAGCAGGGTGGGGGGTGGCTGGCACTGGAGCCCCTCACCGGGGCTTCGGGGCTGGCAGCGACGGGGTGCTCACCAGCCTTGCACTCTTTTCCAGCTTGTGGCAAGCTGACGGGAATAAGTGACCCGATCACAATTAAAACCTCGGGGTCCAGGTTCGGATCGTGGATGACAGACCCTCTGGCTCCTGAGGGAGAGAACAAGGTAAGCCCGTGACAGCTTTGTCCCCGTGTCCCCACCTCTGCCAACGTGGCTGAGGTCATTGAAAACTCATCACATCCAAGCACCAAAGCCTGGGTTGTGCCTGTGAAGCCTGTGGAAGGTCCTGATTCATCTCCCAGGGCTCTGCTGGGCTTCTCCGCAGCGGGAGGGGGCTGAGGGTCCTGCAGGGAGGGAGGATGAGGAGGGGGCTGAGCAGTCCCCGCAGTGGTCCCTTCTCAGGACAGGAGGAACTCACTGCGGTGCTGAGCACGCACGGTCTTGGAAGTGTCACCATGAGGTCTGTGCCCCCTCCAGGGGGGAAAAGTCCAATATTGGGGTTCTTGTCTGGGTTTGGCAGCCAGGAGGGACCTGGGGCCAAGCAGGGCAACCCAGAGTCCTGGTCCTGCTGCTGCTCTGCTGCCAGCGCCTCCGATAATATCATCTGACTGCCTTTGTCCTCCATCCTCCACCCTCATTGTTGTGAGGAATTAACTGACTGCAGCCAGAGAGAGATTTGTTTTGCTTTGTTTTCGTCTTTTTTTTTTTTCCATTCAGACCATTCAATTTTGATCCCAAGGAGGTAAGAGGCCAATAACTGGCTGAAAATCAATCCAGGCTTCCCATGACTGATGGAATGGAAAATATCTCGAGTGTTTGCTGAGGATTTGCAGGCGGCTAAACAAAACAAAAACCACAGAGCATGGCTGCGTGGTAATTCCCTCCTGCATGCAGCATCCTTCATCGAAGGATGCAGGCACCAGCACGGGCTGGATCGGGGCAGCTATTTTGAGAGCTCTGCCCCATGATCACCTTTCTGTAGCTAAGGGAGGATGAGGGATGCTCTGGAGAAGCCGCCCCTGGAGGTGTCTCCATTTGCCTGTGGATGTGCAGCCATGAAGCAGCAGCGACTCGAGATGTCGGGCTCTTTCCTTCCAGCAGCCACCTGACTGGCACTGGTTCCCCAGTATAACACCTCCATATTTTACAGTTATGAAACAAAATTCACCTATAGCCCCAGTATGATCCTAGTTATGAAGTGAGACAGGCTTTACCCACATCCCATCTTGTTTTGCTCAAGAGAAGGGACAGACTTGTCCCCTTGGGGCTGTGTGTGCTGCGTGCCTCGGCACTAACATGATTTATACGTCTGGGGAGGGAAAGTCAAGCCTGGTTGCCGCTGAAGCTGGTTAATCAAATGCTGAAGATCTTCAGAGAGTTTTGTTGCAAACCAGTATTTTACTTTTTTTTTTTTTTACCCATGTCTTTTCTGCAGTGGGGGTGTAGACAACCAGTTTTCTCTGGACTGTAGCTCAAGCTTCACAAGTGTGTGTGTGTATATAATTCATAAATCTACTGGGAATTTTATTAGAAACACGCAATTAAGTGAACTTCCTTGGCTGCCCAGCAGAGTGGGAGAACAAGGAGAGATGGGCAGTTTATCAGATCCATCTGGTGCTGCCAAGCCCTGGGAGGTGTTCACGCGGTCATTTGTTCATGTCATGAAATCACTGAACACACCTGGGGAAAACAGCGAGTCTCGCAGGAGCAGCCCGGCGGCGGTGGATGCTGGGCACCAGGATGGATGTGTGCTGGCAGGAGAAGGTTGCTCAGAGCCAGCCGGTGCGATAAGATGTTGCTATCCGTCAATCTCCACTTCTCCAAAGCGTGAAACGCCGTTGGGTCCTGCCACCTTGCAGCCCCAGTGTGATGACATGGGGTTCTGCTCTCCTGGGCTTCTCCTTTGTCTCTCTGAAAACTGGGCACAATGCATTGGCATGTGCAATTTTTTAATACCAAATAATGAAATGGGAGCAGCAGAGAGACAATTGGGTTTTGGGTTTATTGGGTGGTTTTTTTTTTTGTAATTTCCCAAGCTGGTTTAGTTGAACGCAGGCATTTCCATAGGTGAGGGATGCTCCTCAGCACCACATCCAAGAGCAGAAGCTCTCCCAGGCTGCAGGTCCCTCTGTGCCCTGGGCTTGGGGACACGCGTGGTTTTTCCCATCCTCAAGCCCGCAGTCGAGGTGTGAGGCAGAGGTGCCACATGCTCATTCCCCACCTCTGCAGTGTTTCCAGGGGGGTAGTGACGGAAGGCTGAAGTTCCCTACAAACTTTTTTGCAGACCTCGCTTGGCCTCTCAAATCGAGCAGCCCAAAGCAGTTTACATGCACACACTGTGTGAAAATGTGTGTCTGCTCTTCTAAGGGACCCTGGGGACAGCCGTGCTGCGGGGACAATGCCATCGCATTCAGCAAGGGGTTTGCACAAGAGGTTTGCACTACGACATTACCCCAATCTGCATCCTTAACGGTTTCCCTCTTGCTATTTAACTTTTCTCCTTCCTAAATGGTTTTTACAGAAAGCAGCTCTCTTATTTTTAGGCAGCGACTGCATACAGGATGTCACTCATCAGCAACTGCACAGCTTGGTCGTTGGCCTCAGAATTGGTTTCATATGACAAAAGCTTTTTTCTTTTTTTTTTTTAAGGAGTCTAGACAGTCTCCCTAGTGAACTGGCACTTATGATGATCTGAAATCTCTCCCCCATTTACTGACAGCACGATTTTGATGTCTTTGTCTCTTTAGCAGCCTTGCTTTCAGCTTTTGATGCACAAGTGTATGATTTTTAAACCAATATGGACTTTTCCCGAATTTCCTTGACAATGAGCGATAGCATCCATCGCTCCTGCATGCCAGATTAATGGAGTCCTGCGCAGCAGCTGGTATAATTTACTGACTGCTACCACGATGGGGCTTACGGGAAGCAAAAGCGGCATCAATATAATGTGGAGGGTTTAGCCAGAGAAAAGATGTTAATTGCTCACTGGAAGGATGATGTCCATCGTGCAGCACTCCCAGGGAACCGCTTCAGCTCCCAGGTTCCCAGGGAGACACCAGGTTACCCCCTGGCAAAGCTTTGCTGTTCACTTGATTTCTTGGCGGATTTGGAGTTCCAAAAACTGGGTTTATTTCTGAGCGTAGGTGGAGATGTTGTTTTCCAGCGGGTTTCCTTGCTCTGGATTTCACTCCCAGCCCAGTTTCTAGGGTGATATGCAGAGGGCTCAGCCGGGTCCCCACTGTTTTCTAACCCCACGTGTTTCTGTTGCTCGCCCAGGTCTGGTACATGGACAGCTACCACAACAACCGCTTCGTCCGCGAATATAAATCCATGGCAGATTTCATGAATACTGACAATTTTACCTCTCACCGGCTCCCTCACCCGTGGTCAGGCACCGGTCAGGTGGTCTACAATGGCTCTATCTATTTCAATAAATACCAAAGCCACATAATTATCAGGTTTGACTTGAAAACAGAGACTATTCTCAAGACTCGCAGCCTGGATTATGCCGGCTACAACAACATGTACCACTACGCCTGGGGTGGCCACTCGGACATTGACCTGATGGTGGACGAGAACGGGCTGTGGGCCGTCTATGCCACCAACCAGAACGCGGGCAACATCGTCATCAGCAAGTTGGACCCCAACACCCTGCAGAGCCTCCAGACCTGGAACACCAGCTACCCGAAACGCAGCGCCGGGGAAGCCTTCATCATCTGCGGCACGCTCTACGTCACCAACGGCTACTCGGGAGGCACCAAGGTGCACTATGCCTACCAGACCAACGCCTCCACCTACGAGTACATCGACATCCCCTTCCAAAACAAGTACTCGCACATTTCCATGTTGGACTACAACCCCAAGGATCGGGCCCTCTATGCCTGGAACAACGGGCACCAAATACTTTACAATGTCACCCTCTTCCACGTCATCAGGTCTGACGAGTTGTAGTCCATCCTTGTTTAGAAACTGATTTAGAAAAAAAAAATAAAGGAAAAAAGGGAGAAATGAATTTAAAAAAAATACTAATATCAAGGAAACACACTTTAAATAAGTAAATAGATGAACAGCTGCCAAAATTAAGACCAACGTCATGGAGGATTATTCAGCGTAAACCTGACAGATCAGCATTACCTCTACATTTCTAGAAGTCTGGCCCTGTGTTATAGACTCATGAATAACCATGTACTTGCAGCTGGAACTGCACTTCAAGAACCACTTAAGTTTGGGGTTTTGTTATGTTTCTGTTCCGATAGCAAACCTATAGTACATACTAAAGCAGTAAGGCAATGACTGTTGAAAGTTTATCCTTGGGAGACTTGCTCTCTTCTGTGTGTGGGTTGCATGGACATTTCCCCGACATCGCGGTCAGCTGTGATGGATGTGTGATTTGTATTTCGAAGCAGAAAAAGCTGACCCGTGAGGAGCCCTCGCTGTCTGAACAAGACCTATCACAGGTTAGTTTTCTTCGCCTTCCATTGCAGCTACTGTCTCTCAACTGTGTTCTTGTCACTTAGATTAACTGTGCTGAGACCCGAAGTAGCTCATGGATCTGTGTCTTAGTAACTATTAAACACGATGGTTTAAGTATGTATTATGAACAAGTTGTTGTACCCATATTGTTTGAACTTATGTATTCAGCAAATATATTGTATAATGTATGTCTGTTATTTACCAGAGGTGGCAAAACTTTGTATGTCCAGTTTATGCAATGAATGTTGTAAATGCAATGATGTAGTTTGGATTAATAAATGATGGTTTTGTTTCTAAAAAGAAAAAATAAAAAAGATCAGTGTTCACCCTTATACACAGATAACCAGTTTCATGTTGATAACTACAAGACTATTCTCTTACTGTTATACTATCTACATAGCATTATGGTGGTTGGAAACTGCTTCTGTGGAAATTCTGTGGCATCAGATTCCCTTGGGAAGCCCTGTTGATGGAAATGTGAAGGTAATTAATTTTTTTTTTAAGAGGAAACCTTTGTACTATCCACAGTTATCTAAGGAACAATAAAAATAATAGGAGACTTCCCCGCTTTGTTTAGTGTCTTCTCTGTACGAGTGACCAAGTGGAGGGGAAGGGCAAGGGGAATTATTGCGGCATTTTTTGGGTAATGATTGAGCAACCTTCCTGACTTTCCTTACATCCTGAATCGAGTGTTACCTGGTGGGTAGCTGCAGGGGCTGGGAAGCTGGAGGGTTTGGCTCTCTGCTCTGTAAGGGCTTGAGATCCGGCTGCCTGCGGCGCAGTGCTCAGCCCCTTCCCCATCCCAGGGAGGGTCAGGGGGTGACAGCGTCTGATATCAGTGCTGCAACAGGAGAAAATTATGTCGATAGAGTTGGAGACACAGTGCCTCAGACTGCCTTGTGTAATTGGATAATTTTCCTTGTCAGATGCTTGGAGTGCTTCTCACCCGGGATTTGCTATAGTCTTATGCTGGTAAGAACCTCCTTCCATTTAATGCAGCCAGTACTGTGGTGCTTATTACAAGGAGGAGCGGTTTCTGTTGGGGCTTGAGCACTCAACACAACCATTCCTCTTGGCTTTGCCAAGACAGGGGCCTCGTGGCGTGGCAGGATGCTGCAGGACCACAGCACACGCCGGGAGATGATCCCAGGCACTTTTCCAGCTGAACACTCCTCAATCTCTTGATATCGTGAAGCTTAAGACGCTGGATGTTAACATGCTCTTCTCAACCACCTTCAATAAATCCTGCACTCCCTGCTCTCCCCTTACACACTTCCACCATAACCTCTCCCTGCAGCCGGGCTCATTTTATTGGGAACCGGCACCACCAGCAGCTCCATTCTGCTGCCGCTGTCCGGTGTGAGACGGGGGATCCCATCGCTCCCACCCTGCCCCAAGGAGGGCCACGGAGATGGGCAGAGGCTGGAGCACCTCCCGTGTGAGGACAGGCTGAGAGAGCTGGGGGTGTGAAACCTGGAGAAGAGAAGGCTCCGGGGAGACCTTCCAGCACCTCCCAGTGCTGAAAGGGGGCTACAGGAGAGATGGGGGGGCTCTGGGTCAGGGGGTGCAGGGACAGGACGAGGGGGAACGGGTTGAAGCTGCAAGAGGGGAGATGGAGATGAGATGTGAGGAAGAAATGTTTCCCTGTGCGGGGGGTGAGGCAGTGGCCCAGGGTGCCCAGAGAAGCTGTGGATGCCCCATCCCTGGAGGGGTTCAAGGCCAGGCTGGATGAGGCTTTGGGCAACCTGGGCTGGTGGGAGGTGTCCCTGCCCATGGCAGGGGGTGGGACTGGATGGGCTTTAAGGTCCCTTCCAACCCAAACCATCCTGTGACTCTATGATTTTTCAGCCAAGTGGAATGTGAACAGCTCTATTTGCTGATGGGGTTCAGCCTCTGAACTTGGCAGACGGATGTGTTGGGGCCCTTGGAAGGAGCACAGATCACTGAGGTCAGGAGGTGGAATATCAGCAACTGGTGACTGCTGCAAATTGCACATCTGGATTTCAACCTCTCGGCCTCAGCAGAAGGTCCCTGCTGGGCTCTTCAACAGGAGGAGAAAGGAAAGCAAAAATGGTGTAATGTGATTTCCTGGAGTTGGATTAAACCACAAGCAATGAACAATCCTCCACATGTAAATGTTTGAGCCAGTTACACGGGTTTGAGACGCTGCCCTGTGTCCGCACTGCTGCTCTGCCTGAAATGCTGGCTGCATCCAGAATGGGGACAGCTCTCCAAGGACTCGTTTCTGTGCTACACTCCACATTTCCAGGGCTCTGGACTGCCAAATTTGCAGTGGTTTTCCCTCCAAGAAGCTAAAAAAGGAATCTAGAGACCCACGGTGTAATTGGCAGCAGTATTGATCTTCAGTGCACAAGAGAAATCTGTTAAGCCAAAACCCTTAAAGACACCTGCAGTCATTTCTACTTAATTAATGCATCTCTTCAGTGCAACCTCATCTAAGGGCAGCGGGCCATTTTTATAAGATTTAGCGCTGGATCCAGTGACTGCTGCGATCAATGGGATGGATGCTGATGCCTACAACAGGGGCTGGGCTTTTGCAGCGGCTGAACCCGCTGGCCGCACGGCTCCTTGCGTGCCTCGGGTGATTCTCTTGAATCTTGAGTTTTGAATCGTAGTTTTGAATCATGGCTGTTGTCAGCTGTACCACGCGCTGAATTGCTTTTCGCTGCAGACTATTGTCCCAGCAGCTGGGCTTTGCAGACTCTGTTTCCTACCCGCCTGCACGCCAGGGAGCTGTGCTGATGGCCCTGAGCACCAGACGGTCACAAAAACTGTCCCAGCCCATCTGCCCAGTTTTGGGGAGGTGTTTCACACAGACCAGAGTACGCGGCACGGCACCACCCCGGTCTGCCAGCAGCCTGGTCAGCCACGCCGCCACACCGAAGCCCTGCCGTGTGCCAAATTACCCAGCGTCAGCTTTGTCATCAGGCAGGATTTGAGGACGAAAGAACATGTTTGCTTCAAAATATTGATCTGCAAAAATAAATTGAATTACCGAAAGGCAAAATAATGCTGTTTGCTTTAGGGCATAGCTACATTTAGATTCTCATTTTCCTCCTGCAATTCATTTAAGACAAGACTGAACAGCACAAACCGTCCTTGAACACAACAAAGACAGAGAAGTTCTTCTGTAACATGTCCCCAAAGTTAATGAGATGAACAGTGTTTTAAGGGGTGTACCTTTGTCCTATCTGCCTGTAGTGCAGTATTCTATAAATGGATGCCATATGGCCATACACTTAATGGTATGTATTGCTTTTCAAGTGGATGAGCCATTCAAAGACAAGTACGTCCCAGAGGATTGCTTTCTATAGCCTATGATTTAATTATTTGGTGCACGAGGCTTGCTGGTCCAAATTTAGTCATGGGAGTCAGCGAGCTACTTCAGAGAAACATCTGACCATACTTCTGTGTGTGTGTTTGTATGTTGGTAATATTTTACAAGGGATTAATTCAAAAGCACTACACTAGAGGTTTGTGAGGGTTTCAGTTTGATGCAGAACCCACGTTCTGCTCCCAGCCCCATGAGCCATGCTGAGTCCCAGCTCCATAGCTGGGCAAATAACTGGACAGATTTAATTCTTCATGTCACCACCTTGCTGTCCTTCATCCTTTGAGTCACACAAACCAATGCTCAGCAGCTGGTTCACATCCACCTTGGGATGGGCGGGGTATCTGATGGGGTTTGCTCTCATCCTTGCAGTTCATCAAGCCATGGTCCTTTTCTATCCTCTCCTCTGAGACAATCCCCTTCCCCAGAACCCCCGTGCCCGCCCCAGAGGTTGCCTGCACAGCTTTTGGGGACGTTAGGACATGAACGCAGCTTCGTGCCTCCTGACAGCCTGGCTGTGTGTCTGGCCAGCTCCAACTCCAGGCGAAGCATCTCCCTGCACCTCCCCACCGGGATATTTCCATCGTTCTCCAGGCCATGGCCAGCAACCTGTGTCACTGGGTTTGTGTGCAGGGGAGAGCGTGGATTTTGGGGCTGACAAGCAGAAATGAAGCTCTTCCTTCCCCGCCAGTGGCAGAGCCCGTGGAGAGCAGCAGCGGGCTGGGAAATGCAGCTCAGCATGGCAATAGTGCTTACACGGACCGTCCCCTTGGATCAAATGAAGCTCGCTTAGCACCTGGCCTAAAACCCAGGCAGAAATACTGACTGTTGCTTAGCATCGTCACAACACTGAGAGCTAAAAATCTTCCTTTCCTGTTACTTCTCTGACCTTCATTAGTTCTGCCAGCACCGAATGCAGAGCCCATATGGAGACAGTTATCATAAAAAAATGAATCCTGGCCCCTTAATTAGCTCCTCATTATCTGAGAGCTCCATATTGAAGCGTTAAGGCACTGCAAAGCAATTTGTTGAGTTTCCAATTAAAACTTTTTAGAATTGTTGAGCCTTTTAATACTTTGTGTTTACAAATTGCCTTGGACCTCCACCAGTACACACTTTTTTTTTTTCACTGGGGAAATACAGCTGAGGAGTTGATAGCTATTAATATGAAATCCTTGGGTTTAATAAAGTCATAAACCATGTCAATGAAGCTGCTCTTTTTACACCTGATACAATAGAGATGACTCTCTCTGAATGAGCACAGAAGAGTTGGAATCATTAAGAGGGCAATTAGAGGCTGATTTCCTAACAGCTCCACTTTTACAGCACTGTAAAAACAAATGTACACATCCCTCTTTATATTAATGTACCCTGGATATGTTCCTACCAGCTGACGGTGGGTGCTGAGACCCTCTGTTTCTGCAGGGGTGGAAAAGGAGTTAGCAAGGCTCAGCTCCTCCCAACAGGACCCAGCAGGATCAGGCCCACCATGAATAAGTAAAAGCCAGATGGGCATGGATTATAGGCACTGTATCGCGCAAGCTGTTCGCTGGAGGAGTGCAGCTACCAGACATGAACATAGAAGAAAAATGGGTCTCTCCAACAAAGCACAGAGTCACCTGAGTTCCTCAGATGAGTCTATGGCTTGATCTACTCTTGTGGCCAAAAAAAATGGGGAGGCAGGTGGCCAAATTTTCCTAAAATCTGCAGAGCCAGCGTGAAGCGAGGTGAACAGCAACGGCTCCGATGACCTGGACAAGGATTGAGTGATTTGCTTAAAACCTCTTAAAGGTTCCCAAGCCCTTTGGAAGGGATGGCCACCTTCATGCCACCTTCACGCCACCTTCACATCACATCAGATGGGTATAAAGGGGGGATGCACCAGCCCGCAGAGCTTTAACGAACCGCAAACAGCTTCTTCCTCCTGCAAAATGGTCCCCAGGTCCTCCAGGCTGAACAAGTTCATGGCCATTAAGAGTCTGTTGTATGATCATCACAGGAAGACAGGTATCACCGAGGGGAGCTGACCAAGGGAAGCGGCAGAGCTGTAAGGAGGGATCTGTGCGAGTCACGACAAACAGCACCGCGCTGAAGCGACCTGCGCTGGGCTTTTGTTCTCCGCCGGTGCCAAGAACTTGTGATAATGTGGTACTTATGTTCTTTGGGATGTTGTAAAGCCAGGAGCTGATCTGTATTGAACATGTCATTTGTATTCCCACGCTGTTTTTTAAGCAAATCTGTCAAACAGAACCAAAAAAAGAATGAAAGAGGAATGCAAAGGAGTGATTACAGAAAGAATGGGCTGCGCAGGCAGCCACGGCCACTCCGGGCACCGGCAGCTTTGTGGCTTTGCTGTCCTCCAGGAGGAGGTAGAAATGACCCTTAGACACAGCTTTGGAGTGGAGCAGAGCGCAGCAGCCCAGGACACGGGCTGACACCCACCCAGGGGCTCGGGGCCACCTCCTGCTGCTGCGCTGCTGCCTTTGTCCACAGGCTGCTGCTTCCCTCCTGGTCCTCAGCATCCTCCGAGCTTCGGGGCTGCTTTGCAGTGAATCATCTCACTCTCGATGGACAAGGGCTGAGCTCTTTCTCGCTCTCCCTCTGGCTTTTTGATCTGGCTTTTAAAGACTTCATCACGTTCAGGATCATTTTTTTCATGCCCTTCTGTGCCTACTTCCCCATTTTTGCACTTTTTGAGCAAAGAAAAGGTGTCTACAGGCAGATCAGCACCTGCAGCCGCCGTATGGGTCCTTCCTCCAACACTCATCGCGAGCCCCCAGCAAGGCAGGCAAGGGACCTCGGGGACAGGAAACATAAACCCGCCATCTGTGGCAATTTAGCATTTACCAGTCATATCGCACTAGGGCACTGTCACTTTGGATGAATGTTAAAGCGTTTCCTCTCTGTGGCCCGAGCAGTCTCCCGTTCCCATCCCACTGGCCAGGGCATGCCACAATAAAACAGACACACTGCGGCTGCGAAGGGTCATCCGAGGGGCTGACATCAGCGCAGGGAGCTCCCCTTTGGAAGGAGGCATTCAATTAAAGTTTTGCTGCAATTCTGCAATGGGAAGCCGCCAAGGGTGAGTCTCAATAGCTGTGCTGGGATTTTAAATGAGCAGCTGGGTAGGAATTTGCCAGTGATCCAGCTCCGGGCAGTGGGCTGGGCTCAGCTGCAGGGAAAATCACTGGTGGCACCACGCGCTGGGCTTTGCCCTCCATGGCTGGCAGATGAGCAAGCACAAGTGTGGCATCACCTGGGAGCAGATGTGATGGGAGGATTGAAGAGCAGATCCAGCTTTCTGGAGTGCCACGGTGAGAGGGACAGTGCGGGGACACAGGGTGGCTCTGGGGGGTGGGGTTCAGATGGCACTTTGGGAAATGAGACTTGGGGGTGTCCTGCAATCCAGAAGGAGTTTGGATGAAGAAAAGGGGTTCAGTTAGGTCCACTGTCTTTGAGCACAAAGATTTCCTCCTGCAAACACCACTTGAGAGCTGACAGCCCTTGGCTGCTAACGCACCAGCTGCACGGCACACCGAAGAGCTTAGCCTGGAGCTGAGAAATGTTTCCAAACTTCCACATTTCTTCTTTCTTATCATTTCCCCTGAAACAGCTGGAAAAAATCAGCCCAAATCACTGCTGCAGCAGTGGCCAGAAGCATTTGGGACTTGGGGTGAATGGAGCAAAACAGGTCTGCACCCTCTGCTCCAGCTTCAGTGACAGCAGTGATGACGATGATGATGATGATGATGATACCAGGGCAGGTCTGAGTGTCTGTCTCCTCCCTGGACACAGGGCTGGGCACTGGTTTTCCTCTGCGGATTTTAGGTTCAAAACCCCACTTGTCCCTGGGAAGGAAAGCAGCCTCTGGAAACGCAGAGTGCGCTGCAGGAGGAGATCCCGAATTTCTGCCCAGCATCCCCAAGTACCTCACACGTTCCCGACTCACGCACCACTCAAGTGCAGGTGCTTGGAGCACAGCCGTCGCTGCAGTAAAGACAGAGGCGGGTAAGCTGTTGTAAATGCACGGTGTTCCTTGCCCAGATTTTGGCCATAACACTTTCCTTCAAAAACCCAATAAACCGGTGTTTTGCACGGGAAAAACTGTCAGACTTTTAATTACCAGCCGTCGTTACCGTGTTAGCATAATGCGAGCAAAGCCAAGATGCTCTGCGGCTGCCAGATGTTCACACTCCTGCTCCTTTTAGCAGAGACGGGCCGTGCTGCCTGTCCCCGGTTGGCAGCGAGGACCAGGAACCCCATCCCCGGGCACGCACAAAGCTGGGATAAAGAGCTGTAAAATGTTCCAGCCTTGGGCATAAAAATAGCCTGAGCAAGTTAAACCAGACGGGCTAAAACCTGCGGAAGGGCAATCAACCCTCCTGCATCAGGGCGCATGATGGTTGAAGGGTCAGGAAGAAATTTGTCCTGGGGGTGATGGTGTTTAATGGACTGTGTTGGGAGGCTGCTGAAAGCATCCAGCACTAGCTGGAAACGGGCTGCCCGAGCTGAGAGCCTACAGTGGTGCTCTGTTTTGCATTTTAAATATGAAGTGCAGTATTATTATTGTAATTCCCATCTGTTCAATCAATATCCTAAGTACTCTGTTAATGTCAAGCACCTGCCCTGACCCTCGCCAGAGTCCTCAGGTGCTGCAGAAGCTGCCGGGGCTCTGCCTGCTGGGCCAGCCAGTGGTTTGGGCTGGTTTTGGTGTCAGCCCAGTTGCAGCTGAAAGTCCATGTGGGCATAAAACTGGTGGCAGCTAATTAATTCCCTGGAAGCACTAATGAAGGGAAGGGAGGGGCAGGCCCCCAGGGGCCCCCCCAGCCGAGCCCCAGGGTGTCCTTCAGCGAGGAATGAGAGCTGCATGTAAGCACAGGGGAGAAAAAGTACAAATCTGTGGGACTTGGCTGGCTTTATCCCATAGCAACAAGCCTGTTCAACAGGAGGAGCGTGTTCACAGCAGAGCCCTAAAAAAAGGAGCTGTTAAAATAAACATTGGCATATCTCACACCTCCCTCTTCCCTGAAGGATGCTCTCTGGAACCACATGTGGACAAACGAGGGAAGGGACAAGAAGGAAAATAGTGATGAAGTGGAAGATTAGAGGTACTCTAATTAAGGGCTGAAATTAATCCTCTGTTGTC
>NW_010141547.1:39299-40222 GCF_000699245.1 Pterocles gutturalis | reverse complement strand
TTCCTGCTTCTCTGTTGCTCACTGATGAATCCAGCAGACTCTTTCAGAGCATCTGGTCATATTATTTCCTTGCTTAATGACAGCATAAAAAAAAACCCCAACCGTTTTCTGTGGAGCTTTTGCCCTACATATTGAATGCCATCTTGGAGGCAACAACGAAGGGGCCCTGTAGGCAGCAGCTTGCAGCCCCCAGCGATGTTCAGGGGGCTGCTCCGGGGCCATGCACCCCTCCCTGCACCCCAGAGCAGCCCCAGCCCAAGGAGGAGATGCTGCCGTTGGAAGGGAAAAATCCTGCCAGGGCTGAGAGGCACCAAAGGCGTTAAGGCAGCGTGCCTTTAGCACAATTATAAATGTGGGAATTCATTGTCGGAGCAGGTAAAAGGTGTCTCTGCAAGCACCCTTCTAGGTTCAAGGTGGACAGCTGGTTTGAGGGGTGTTTCCCTGCTTGCCATGTGGAGGGATTAAAAAAAATCCCATTTTTCTTCTGCAAACTGGAACAAGATTCCTGGAGCCTTTATAAGCCTCTATTGGCCTTGCTCAGGACCTCCTGGGGTGGATGCTCTGAGCCGTGGAGGTGTCCTGCAGGTAAGAAATCCCCCTGCACCCTGGGCATGCAGCCTGTAGCAGGCGGAGCTGGGAGGGTGCACCCCCAAATTTCCTTTGTGCATGCATTTACCTGCACGTGCTGCCTCCAGTGACACCACAGACCTGCGCAGAGTCACGTATGTGTGTGTTGGTCTTGAAGGAACAGCCAGCACAATGTTATTTTGGATTTAGCATCACACTTGCATTTGCTCCCCTTCCTCTTTCCCCTCTTTTTGTTTTTATCTCTGCATCAGAACAGACCCAAATGCCAACATGTCACCGTCACTGCAGAGCGACTGACAATGTGACATGATTAGAGATCAGGGCAATAATGAGAC
>NW_010141547.1:669-39268 GCF_000699245.1 Pterocles gutturalis | reverse complement strand
CTACACATACAGCACGGGATGAACCACTGGGAAATAAAAAAAAAAAAAGCTTCAATAAATCACATTGTCTCTGCTGCGGAAGCAATAACACCAGCAACCCCAGGAATGGGGAGAAGTTTGCTCTGACACCAGCTCCCGAGGTGTCCCAGCTGAGAGCCAGGCGAGTCCCTGCCAAATCCTCTGGCCACCTCTGGGCACAGCTGGAGCTACTCCTGGGGCAGTGGGGCTCAGCGGCTGGACTGGGGGTGCAGGGGACATCCAGAGCCATGCAAAGGCCTGGGAAGCCCCCATTCCTATTGAATTCACTCCTGTGCTGGGAGTGTGGACTGTTCTCTTACTATTTTAGGAGCTTTTTCGCCTGGGGAGCCATTTCACTCTTTGCAATGGGGTTGTTTGCTTGGAGACTGGTTTGTAAGTGAAATTCAGCAGCAACTACGCAATGCAAGCTTAGCCTGGCTTTTGTTCTTGTTTGCTTTTCCTTGCTAAAGCACAACTTCTCACTGAACAACCAAATGCAAAGAGGCTTTGTCCAAGCCCTAAAACCAACTGCATTTGGAGGAGGAAAGTCTGGCAACAAGCTGGGCTCCACGAGGAGAGGGGAGCAGACTACAACTCCCATGAAGAGCTGAGTAACGCAGGGCTGGGGGGAGCAGGGTGGTTTGTCACCTCCATCCTTGGGCAGGACACTGCTGGGGGGGCTGGCACAGCCCTCCCTGCCCCTCTCCCAGACCCATCTCTGCAGGACAGACCTCCAGCCAAATGCTGCAGGTTGGACACCCCATCTCCTCTTGCATAATCACTGGGCTGAAGCAAAGCAACTCATAACGACATCCCACTCACGTGTCCAACCCCCTGCAAACGGCTTCTTGCCCTGGTGGAACGGAATATTGTGAGCCTGCCGTAAATAGGCAGCAATCAAATAATGCTGCAACCCACTCCCATCTGCCAGCAAAAAAATTCCTGCCCAAGTGACAGCAAGAGAGAGCTGGGAAGGATCGCTGAATCCTGCACTGTACCCTGGGCATTGGCACCCGCTCCATGCTTCGCACCCATTGCGCTGCTGGTGCAGGATTGGGGTGGGCAGCACCTCTCCTGAGCCAGGAGGAATTGCTGGTTGCAAATGAATGTGCTGGAGTGCAGACATCTGTCTGACAGAGTCATGCGTTTTCTTTATAATATGGTCTTGGCAATGTTGTATGAAAACATTGATGAAAAATGAAGCCAGATACTGGGGGAAATGTGTAAAACTTTGTAATTCAGATTTGCATGGCTTTGAACATGACTGTGTGGGCTTCACTTATAAAACAGCAAGAGACCAGTTCTTTTGCTGGGAAAAAAAAATCAGTTCAGCAAAAATTAGTGTAGAAGTCAGGGCCTCTGCAGCAGCTGCACCAACACATGCGGGGGGCTCTGCCCGGCTGCTCCCACTGGCCACCCTCGGGGACCCGCTCAGGGGAGATGGGGCATCCACCATGGCTCTGACACAGCTCAACACCTCTCAAGACACAATGTCCCCTGGCTCCATCTCACCCAGGTCCCCAGGGGGGCTTTGCAGGCTGTGACCTACCCAGCTGGGGTGGAGCAAGGTGTTGATACCCCCACCAGGTGTTTGCAGGTGCTTGTCTGGGTTGTTAATGGAGTATTGGATAAATGACTTCAGCTCTGCAAAGAACAGGCTCTCTACAGCAGTTTCAGAGGACACGTTGCTTATGCTGAAAGGTAAGAGCAATTCCCTGGTGCACAGAGAGCTTGGGAGTTAGGGGGCATGCAGGATGGGGGGATTGCTCTCTTCTGGGATAACCAGCTAGGGCAGGGGGAAAAAAAAAAGAGGAAAAAAAAAAAAAAAAAAAGGATAATCACAAGAAGCCTTTTCATCTGCTTTCTCTGGCTCTTCTGCCTAACAAGTTGCAGCAAGATAAGCTCCAGTTGCTCTATGGTGAGTTTCTCAGGTGAGAGGGAGGGAGAGGCAGGACCCTCCTCTACCACCAAGTGAGCCCATCACCCCAGGGACACATCGGGGCTTGGGTTTCTTCTGCCTGAGATGCAACTGATAGCATGGGCATCCCCTTGCTTTTAACAGCTGCTCGTAGCAGTGTCAAAGGCACCTCCAGAAAATGCAGCACTGGAGGGTTTGGGTCCTGGGCCAGGGTGGGTGCGACCCCCCCTCCCTCTGACGCGGTTTTTGGAGGGATGGGGCTGTGAGGCACTGGGAGCTGGTCCTGAGCAGAGACCTTGCACACGTACAGAGAGTGCTGATTCATCTCACTGCCACTTGAGACAAAAGAACATCTAATTAAGTCACCAGCATATAAATAAATGTACAAGGTATAACCTCAGGAGCAGGGAGCAGCGCTGGAAAAATCTCCGAATTGCACAACGTGCTTTTCCTCCTCTCTGGCAGGGCCGGAGCTTACCTCTGGGACTACCCTTTTGTTTAGAAAATATCAGAGAGTGGGATATTTATTTTTTTATTTCTGTTTCAGTAATAGACCTTGTATCTTTTATATTTTGTTTTAAATTAATTACGTTTTGCCACCTTTTTGATAACCCTCCAGATCTAACTCGGAGCAGGGTCCAGTTTGCAGCTCTGTCACAGGGTGTATGCATCCCCTTTCAGAAGAGAGTGAAAAACACCAGCAAGCCCAACAGAAACAGTAAACAAGTAATTACCAGCGCTGCCTTAATTGCCAGCGCCCTCCGGCACTGGTGGCAGAGCTGACACCCCTGCAGCTGCAGGACACAGCGCCAGGCTCTACATTGTAATTAAGCCTCATTAAGTGGACTTTGCATTTTGCTCAGAAAGTGGTCGGATCCTGGCTTGGTCCTGCAGCAGGAGTGAGGAGCGTGCCAAGAGCCCAGATTTAGGATTGGGAACTATTTGTCTTTTTTCCCGAAATGCCACATTTTTGGGATGGGGCTGCGGGGGCTCCCCCTGCACATCCCTCTGCCCTGTTCCCCCAGCATCTTCCCAGGCTTTGCAAACCTCTGGGCGTTGTTCCCAGCCTGAGCAGGTGGCTGAGGCCAGGTTGAGTCTCCCTGGAAGCTGGATGTGCACAAGCATCCCCCCTTCCCTGTGGAAGTCTCTCCTCACCATAAAACTACCCATTGTTATTTTTATTGCCCTTTTCCTCTTCAAGCTCTTGCTGTTACCATCCCAAAAGAGGCTTTTTTTTTTTTTTTTTTTTGCATGTTGAGCTGTGGTGCTCTGAAGCATCCAGATGATTTGTTTTGATGGAATAAGGAGTTTTCTAAATTACCACGTTGCCCAGGAGCTCTGGGTGTTTGTGAGAAAAGAAATCCCATGGGATCTTCTCTGTGCATATGGTGCTCATTAGGGCTTCTGCAGCGTCACCTCTGTCCTGAGGCCAATGCCAGCCAACGGTAAAACAAAGGGAAGAATCCTCACCCATCGTGGGCAGAGTCCTTGCCCATCCCTGCTCTTCCCACAGGGGGACTGGGTGGTCCTGTCTGGCTGCCCCGGATAAACTGGTGCCCAGGAGGAGGTGGCTGTCCCTTGCTGGGGGCAGGAAGCTGATGCAGTGGCTCCTGGGATCACCTTGCCTGCCAAGAGCTGTATTTTTGAGACAGGAAAGCACTAATCATCACCAGTGGTTTGACTGATTAAAAAAGAGAAAATCTGAAAGTTCTTGCATTGAATGTGAGTAATAATAATGTATCCCCCCAACTGGGAGATTATAATTAAACCTGTAATCTGTGCACATACCCCACTGCTTTCTGCTTCTTGATGATTTTCAGAGGTGATGCTGCTCCAGACCATGTCACCAGCCCACTCTGCCTGTGCAGGGGTTGCCGCTGTCCCAGTCTCAGAGGCATCTGCCTAATTGCACCAGAAATATATTTTTTTTAATGTGCTTTCCTACATCTGATAAGGTCGAAAGCACCTGGAGGATAGCTTCTCAGCTGTCTCTTTTGGCTTTTCCTCTTCTGGATCCAGGGAGGACACAGCTGCTCTGACCTTTTACATAAACCTTGTTAAAGGTGACCAAGAAACACACACACATTTCCCAAAGCAGTTTGTAGGAAATTTCTGGGATGCATTTTATTTGCCATACCCACCCTCTCAAAGAATCGCAGGCTGGCAGGGTTCTTGACTGTTTTTCACAGAAAATTAAGATAAGTAGAGAAAGTCTACCTCCGGGAAGAACATCCCTGTCTAAAATTGGAATTGGAATTTCATGGCCAGAAAATGAAGGAAAGAAACAGCAACCAGCCTGTTCTGGGGTCTCCAGCAAGGCTGGTTTTTCGTCTACTTGTTTTTTCAAAAGTTGGGACTGATGCTGCTGAAGATAAGAAACAATTAAGCCAGATTTTCTAATTGATCCTTGCAAGGTCTGAGCTTAGAATGACCACACAGATGTGACATGGTGGAGACTCCCATGGGCTTGGCCATGTTATGGGTGTGAGACTGGGAACCACAAAATGCTGATGAGTACCCTTGTGAGGTCTCTGCTCAGCACCGAGCCGGGTGCTGGTGCCAACAGTGGCCACCTCCACCATGATGGGCTCAAACACTGGTCTATGATGGAGGAACCAGATTTGGGAACTGGTGACTGCAGAAAGCTACACTGACCCATTTTCATCTGGATGATGGATACAGGGACTGGTAAAAGCTCCATAGCAACTGGATGTGCACAGTTTAATTATGAAATCCCCATGGCGCTCCTTCAAAAAGATAAATGGATCGGGGATATTTTCACCTCTTGCAGCCATTAGAAACACTCTATATTTAGAAGGTCCTGTTCCACTTCGTGGTGTGCCAGGCAGTGGTGCAGGTTGAGGAAGGACAATGTTTTGGACAAGTATGTCTAGGACAATGCATGGTGTGTCGTTCCAGGAAGGTTTGTAAGCCTGAGCAGTCTGGTTGTCATTGCACGGTGCTTCAGGTCGTCATCTTCTGCCAAGCAAAGCCAGTGCTCAGCATTCTCGATCGTGGTGCTGGCATTTCACACCCATTCGACCCCAGCGCAAATAATAAAACCATGTACAACACAGAACCCAATATCCCCATCCCATATAATTCCCAATGGGGAGGCAGATCCAGAAATGGTGTTGGATCGGTGTGTATGAGCTGTGAAAGATTTGAGAAAGACAAGGCAAGATGGGAAGAACTGTATTATTGAGACTATTTTTTAACATTCGGGTTCTTTCCTAGCTGTCTTTTGTTTAAGCTCTCCACAACAGCTCAGGTCAGCTCTTATTATGTTCCAGCTGAACCTCCCATCCCCTGGCACAGAGTATTGAGACACAGACAGTGACAACTTCTAGATGGCACGATAAATAAAATAGATGCTATTATTAAAGCACTGTCCTGTTTTCTGCTGCCACAGTATCTCTTGTTCTGTCTGGCTTATTGCTGATGTCCTCTGTCAGCCCAGCTTGCCTTTCTCAGGTGTATGATTTATGGTCCAGGGAGACAGAGCAGAAACATGTGGAAATTGCAAATGAGGGTGCTGGGAGGAGCTCAGGCAAGAAGACAAGATGTGACTCTGATAAGGATGTGCAAATGAGTCCTTCTCCCACTACCCTCTGACAGGGGATGGGTGTTTGGGACAGCTGCTCAGACAACCCAGCAGCTTGGCTCCAGGGCTCTGAGCTCATATCATCTGAGCTGAGAGAAGTAAAACCTGGAGCAGAGACAGTGATCCATCCCTGTCGCTTTCCAAGTGAGCTTTCCAAGCTATGTGTGAATGCCTCCAGCCTGGGGTGGCATTTGGTCCTGAATGTCCAGGCAACAGCCACCAGTGTCCAGGTCCAGCAAGAGCACGAAACCCAGCAGCCAGATCCTCAACCTCTGTAAATGAGCCTTTTTCCTTCTGCTTCAAGGAGTTTGTCCTCCTTCAGATCAGTTTCTCTGCAGCCCAGCGCGGTTTGCACGTAGGCAGGATACGCAGCCACGCAGGAGAGAACCCACAGGCTGCTGTGTGTTGGGAAGCTGTCCTCACTGGTAGTGCCGGGAGCTCGGCAGGATGCTATTTTCATTTCTGCATCCGAGGCTCGTGATAATTGAAAGCTGTTCCACTCGCTCCTGCAGCCTCCCGAAACTCCAGGCACCTCTCACGCATCCCTCCTCTTGCCAACCCAAAACCTGGGAGGAATGGTGAGGTATCAAACAAACAGCCCCTGATTTTTGGTGTTTTTTCATTGTACCCTCCATGAGAGCAGGGCTGGGGAAGGGGGCTGGTGTCTCTGGGACCCTGCCTGTCTGTCCCTGCTGAGTGTGAGTACCTGTGTGCTGGGGAGGGAGAGCAGGTCCAAAATGTTCCCTGGAATCCTCCCCAAAATTCAGGGAGAAGATGAGGAACGGTGATTTGGGTTAGTTTGAAATGAAAATTGAACTAGTGAGTCACTTCATTTCCTTGCACTGAATGGCACAGGAATTCTAAAGGCTGTTTTGAGGCAGATGCTGCTCCTTTAATCTGATATTTTGGCCAGTCACACACACATGGACTAGTCCTGCTTGGATTACACTTCTGCATCAAGGATTACAGTTCAAATCCTGCAGTGCTTTTAATGCCTGGAACCGGGCAAAGCAGCTGATGTTAATGTATTTCAGGAGTGAGAACACAGCCGGAGGGTTAGTCATTATAAAGTATGATGTGGGATTATAATGCACGCTGGAGAAATCAGACATAATGGTACATTTCCAGGTGTTTATTTTTGGGGGGCAATGTCACCCACTCGTTGATCAGTTCTAGATTGTAGATAATTATTCCAGGCAAAATTTGACAAGCAGAGCAGCTCTGGAATGCTAATGCAGGCTGCTGTCCTCACCCTGCCAGACTGCGGTGCCACACAGGGAATCCCAATTAGTGGCCTTGTGATGTGAACGAGTGGAAACTTCAGTACAGGAGGCACTGCAGATATACCAATGGACACCAATATCCAACAGTTGTCAAGAGGAACCAGGGAATCCAGTTGCTTTGGGTTCTGGGTGCTCTGTTTGTACCAGTTTAACATTCAGATGAAGAGACCAAGGTGCTGTCTATAGGTTCATGTATAAATGTGTATATAAATTACATCTAACAATCAGATGATTCAGCGTGCCCTAAAGCATCCCTGTGAATTGCTCTAGTTGCGTGGGCAACATTTTTTCATGTTGGCAGTGCTCAAGATGTGGGTAGATGGCTGCAGGACATTGAGTTACAGGGACTTAATGAATTCCCATTTATCAGCAGCCCCTGTGCAGAATCTTAAACTGTTAGGGTCAAAATAAACAAAAGAAAACAATTCCTTTCTTTGCCCAGGCATCTCAGGGAGGTTTGGGTGATCAAGCAATTCCCCAGCTCCTTCTGGATCAAACTAGAATTGTTTGCTAGAATACAAATGTGACAAAGGAGGTAATTGCTCCTGTTGGCTAAACAGAGGGGTGAATTTGCAGAAAAATAAGATTTTCTGCCTCAATCAGTGAACACCAGTGGAGAAGTGCATCTACCCATCACTATGATCAGGGAGGTACACCCAGTGCCAAACCCACCGTGCTACAGGAGGTGGGAAAAGAAAGGCACTTCCCTGGCTGGGGTCTCTGGATCGGGAAGGGTTAAATCTCTGCTGGCAAGGCTTGGCCCCCCCACCCTCACCACTGCAGAGTGGGTGCTAATTGCACAGGCTGAATGGCCCAGGGATTAGCAAGTGAAACAGGTGAGAATGCAATTGGTGAGAAAGCAGGCTGCTGAGCACCCCCTGCCCAAAGCCATTAAATACCGGCCCCCCCAGCCGGCTGCGGATCTCCCTGCCCCTGGGGGGGAAAGTTGCCTTTGAGCAGAGAGCTGGAGCTGTGCCTGGGACCAGGGTGAGGATGGTAATTGCTGTTTGTCAGCCGGAGGGAGGAATCCGTCACCCCCGTGAGTGCCAAGCATCCGCGCTGTCTGGGTGACCTTGGCTGCGTTGCTTTGCTTTCCTCCCTCGGTTTCCTCGGGGCAGCCCTGGCCATCTGCGTGTGCCACTCCTGTGACACATCAGGTCCTTGTCTGAAGGGCACAGCCTCGTCAGCATTCCCTCTCCAGAGCCTGGGCTCGGGGTTTGCCTGTGGAGGCTGTTGCAGGGAATAAACCGGACCTCTTTGAGGTTGCCTCAATCATCCATCCCTCCGTCCTCTTGGTGATGTGATATAGGAGAGGTAAATGTCACCTCCTCAGTGGAAAAGGGGGCTGCTTTCTTGCTGGTTTGGGTGAGTAATAGTCACTGATGTGGTTGGATGAGAAACCCACCAGGCACCGGCAACGTGGGCAGCGCGGAAGGGTCTTACCTTTGCGCTGTGCCAGGCTGCGAGCCTGCAGGTGACAGCCTGCATTAAACACAACCCAGCTGCCCTAAGCAGCATTGAGCTAGGCATGGCTATTAAACCTGCTCTTATCTTTAATGTGGCTAAATATAAATATTTTAACTCTTGCTCAGGGCATAGTATTAGGCATCAGCTGGAGTGGATTGCTTTCTCTAAGGGTTTTGGAGAAAAGGTTGTTCTTTTTCCAGTGATTCTCTAAGACACTTGAAAGCAGCTTGGAATTTACTTGCAAGTGAGGTTGCACATCCTTCCTGGACCACTAGTTTCTTCTGATGGGCTGTTGGGATGTCATAAGAATCAGCTGTATGTTTACACATAGTAAGATTTGGCAAAGCTTCAGCAGTCTCATTGCTGGGGCCAGGCATCCCACTGGCAGAGATCAACTGTGCTCAGCTGAACCCTCTGAGAGAGCAGTCCTTTGATTTCATCTCTACTTGCAAGTAAAAAGAGCTCGGAATGGTTTTACCGGTGGAGAGAAGTGAGTTCAGTTGAGGACTCTGTCTTGAGTCATCTCGCCTGAAAATCACTCTGGGTAAACTTTCCATTTCAGTAGATTGAGGGAAGCAGAAATTAAACTGCTTGGGGATTTTAGATGGTGGCAGAGGTTAATAAATTATTGAAGAGGCATGCCATCTGTACCTCCTGAATGGATGGGGGAACAGAAATACCAACAGGGCAACTTACCTACATGCCAAGAGCAAGAAAGACTGCTGTCCTGTTTGGATGGACACAGGTGACATTCCCAGGAAAAGTGCCCATTTGATGGCCAGGATGACAGGATAATGGGGCAGATGGCAGAGTTTGCTGGGGATTTGCACTCCTTTTTTTCTGGTGTTTGTGATTTTTCACACTCAATAACCTGCTGGTGTGAGGCAGCCCTGGGAGCACCCCGCAGCAGCTGTGCACTTGCTCAGCCTGCGAGGAGCAGGACCGTGTCCTCTTGCTATAACTGTATTTAAATAGATTGTTGTTGTTAAAGCAAAGAACCGAAGGGAACTGTTTCCCTATAGATTTGATGTTGGTGTGGGACAAAAGAAGAAATTGTAATGAGATTTGACATTTTGGGATGCTGTAATCCCACATGCCAGCCCTGCTCAGGGCTGTGCTGTGTGAGTGATGCCTTCCTGCTCAGATGGACCTTTCCCAGGGGATGCTCCAGCAGCCATTCCAGGCGTAGGGCACACGACACTGAGAATGGTATTGGGTCCATCTAGTGGAATAATTAGACCCAAACAACCTGAGAAACCATATATAAATTAAATCATTAATTGTAATCTCAGCTTTGGCAGTCTGGCCATGAGATGCTTCTTCCCATTCTTGCCAAAGGAAGAACTAAAAGCTGAGCGTAGCCCTAGCAAAATGTGAGGCACTCTGTTTTCGCATGTGAGGTGGAGAATCCCTGGGAGAACTGGGCTCCTTGTTCCTGCTCAGTTTTAGCTACAGTCAGAGTTAAAAGAGCAGCCCTGTTTGCAACACAAAGACAGATCTCTTTCAGTTTGTGTGTTTGCTTGATGTGGCCTATGGCTAAGAGATCCGTACAGCCAGAGGAGCTGTGCCATCCTCCTGGAGAGGACAACTATAAATAGGCTGCTCTGATGTATAAAGATGTTAAATGGATAACAAAGGAAGGAAAACAACAAACGTGCCATTGAAAGCCTTTACAGCTGAGAGTTCCTAAATGCAGAGCTGCTGCTCCAGTGGAGCTGTGCGCTATAGGAGAGGAGACCCAGTGGGACCCTGCCAGCGTGGGGAGCAGATCCCCTCCCGTCCTTACCCAGCTTGTCTGGGATGGGGCTGAGTGTGGGACAGAGGGAAGATCAGCAGTGACATGGGAATTAGATAAGGAAGCTCCCTTCTGGGTTGAAGTCTTTTTTTGCATGAGCAATAAGGCAAGGCTTTAGCAAAATAATTAGGTTTTCAAGTATAATATTTTTTTTAAGAAGGCTTCTTTCTATGTAGAAAGCAAAGTGCTTCTCCTGAAGTCCTACTTTCTGTTATGCACCTGCAGGTTTTGCTGTGGCAGTGGAATCAAATCCAGGAGCAACAAGGACTTGGGAGAGCCCAGGTGTGCCAGGAGAGATGAGAACTGTAACTGCTTTCCCAGCCTGTGCTGCTCCTCTTATGCTGCTGACAGTCTTGGCAGTATCCCTTCCAGCTCAGGTGCAAATACTCTCATGGCAGGTTTCTGCGGGAAGAAGCTCAGTAGAAGTTATAATCCAAAATTACAAGTAATATTTTCTTATTTTTCTGGTTTTGTCACCGTATTTCCAGGTTGGCAATTGAGAGCATTGCCTTCTGTTTTGCTGGGACGCCTGCGCAGTCCCAGCCTTTCTCAGTCTGAAGTTAATCTGTGTCTAAAAACAAGTCCAGCCTGAACTGCTCAGTTTGGTGTGTCCTTTCTTGCATTCTCCCTAAGAAAATCCGTTAAAATGCCACGATGTGTGCAGGCAACCTCTTAGGATTTGGGGAACTCAAAGGCGTGACAGCATCCCTTAGTGACTTGCTGAGTTGGTGTTGGCAGCTGCCACATCTGGGTCCTTCCATCCTGCAAACATCTGGGGGCCGGTGAGGGACTACAAAGCTATAAACCAAGGTCAAATCCTGTGTAGCATGCTGTCCTTCCCCCAAAGAGCCCTAGGCAGGGTCCTGGCTCCTCTCCACGGAGCTGTTGCACTGGCTTTGCTGAACACTCCCAAGCCGAGTGTGCCTTTTCTCTGCCTCCCTTGCAAGCAGGTGTCTGTAATGCATCATCTCTTTGATACAAAATGAGCTTTTCCATTCTTCTCCCCAAACCTTTTGTTTTCCTGCCGAGCCTGCTGCACGTGAATGGATGCATCTTCTCTGCTTGTCTCCAAAAACAAGCCTGGCAGGCTGCGGAGTCCAGGTGTTCTTGTTTCACCTCTCAAATGATGCATTTGCTTTCCCGCAGAAGTGGCCGCATGTTTCCCAAATAGCTTTTAGTCTTTAACCTTTTCAAACTCCTCACTGGCAGAGCCTGCTCTGTTATTTCTGGATCGGGTTGGCATTTTAACAGGAAAATAGCCTTTCCATAAAAATCGTAGTTTTCAGCAGCAAAAATGGATTTATTGAATAAAAGAATGGATCTTTCCGTCGGGGGAATGAGAACGACAGCTCCCCAGCGCCTACTGGGATGGTTGCTGTCTGCTTTGCTTTCCACCTGCAGAAGAACCAGCCAGGTGGGCAACTCGCAGCTAAAAACTGGCTCTCTCAAAAGAGATTTAATTTTTCCTGGAATGATTTTCTGTAAAATATCCCAACTTTTTATTTTCTGTTTCAATTCAGAGCGAACAAATAAAAATAAATCAACTCCAATTATTTCCCCCACTGTATTTCCCCTAGGGCTGTACTGCGATTATGTGCAGATAAATAAATTAGGTTAAACAATGGTAAATTGTCCTGAGCTGTCTTTTATTATTAGAAAGTTGCGTTGGCAACTAGATAATGTGCTGATGTTATTTTACGTGATCTTAGTTCCTGCATCTATTCATGAGATTATCCCAAATGTTATCCTGGTGCTTTTAAATTAAGCATGCAAGTGTTTTAGGGCTTTTTGCAATGATTGCTTATTTATTTTATTTATCAATAATAAATTTAAGCCAAAGCTAGGAGTCCCAGCTTTCAAGGACAGTAAAACACAGAGGAGAAGATGCTGGTGGCACATAAACAGCAGCTCTTTAGGAACAGAGCTGAGCCTGTGAAAAGGCTTAAGAACAACTGAGCTGAGACTCTGGGTTCTTCTCCCGATGTTTTCTCTTTTGAAGCAAGTTGTTATCTTCTCCGGGCTTCCCAGCCATTGGTAATGAAAGGAGAAGGATGATCTTCCTCCATATTGTTGCTGTGGTGCATGGGGAAGTACTTTTGGTAGGACTGGTAGAAAATTTGACCCCATTTTTTAATGACAAAACTTTCATTTTCTGTAGAGAGCAACTTTTACAGCCACTGCTGCCTTTTCTCTGGTATTTTTACAGGTTTTAAATAATTACATTTATGCTGGGGCATTGCTTGTATGTAATTAATTGGTTTCATTTTCCATCCAGGCTTCTCAGGGGGAGGGCAGGAGTAGTGACAAACCACACCTTCAGCTCTACCTGGTTTAGAATTGTAAAATATTTCCTTCCCCCAATAAGCCAGCATCCTCACGGGACACCCTGGGAATCAAACGGTGGAGGTGGAGCAGTGGTGGGGTGAGGGAAGTTGGTTCAGGTGGAAGGGTTACCAGCCTTTCCTGCCCTTCTGCTTCAATCTAGAAATGCTTTTTTTTTTGCACGCTCATTTTCTTTCCATTACAACTGAGTAGCTGGAAAATGTCCATGAAGATGCTCCTTGGGGAATTCGTGGCAGCTTGGGGGGAAGCAGCTCTGAGGGTGGCTGGGGTCTGGCTCGCGTGGCGGATGAGCGATCGACTCGCTTAATGAACAGGTCTGGAGCTCATCCTCCATCTCCCCGGACTGCCCAGCTCTCTGCCCACCCACCACTGTGCTGTCTAATTGAGAAATGGATTAATTGACCAGGGAGATTACAGCCTTTCTTCTTCTATGTCTTAATTAGACTTGCACTGCTGCTCTGGTCCTGGCACCGCGTTTCCAGCACCATGAATCTTGGAGCTCCATTACGGTGGTGATGGCTTCAAAGGAAAGGATGAGCTAGTTTCCTCCATCAGATGGAATTAATGCAATGAGAGAAAAATCAATGCACCAAATTAATTGGCATATGGATGGTGCTGATGTGCATCAAGCATTTCCCACCTTGTGAGCTGCGTGCACCTGGGTGGGTGGTTTCCCCAACACCCAAAATGACAACCCTCAAGTTTCCAAGCTGGAGGTGAGGTCAGTCCTTCTGAATGTCATTTGAGCAGGGCAGTATTGACACAAATCCAATTTCCCTAGAAGATGTTGGCCACTTAGGTCTTCCCTCCCCGCACGCTGGCTGGGTTACGGCACGTTTGCAGCCCCGGCAGGATGTGTAATGAAACACCGGATGGATTATGACAAGGAAGGGGCTTTGCAGAGCAGTAGTTAATGTTCTTTTTCTTTCGCCTGTGTGGTTGATAGATCCTCTGCCCGTTTGTTTTTCCATTACTAGGTGCAGTTTTAGTGACAAGGATGCTGTTTCTAGCATTTTGTAGTAGAATCCTTATTATAATAATTATTTAAAATCAGAAGGTGAATGGAAATGCTCCTGACAGTGAGGGATGATTAGTGCTGATTAAAGGCAATGGCAGCACAGGCAGGTATTAACAGACTGTTCCCTGAACATTTTTCTCCCCAGCCTCTCTGCTGGCTTGCGTACTTTGTTCTCTTAGTTGTGCTACTGCCCCTCTGCCCCTTCCCAGGACATTTAACAGTAATGCCAGGACCCTTGCCCTTCCAGCTGTGGGGTTATTCCAGAGCACAATCCACCAAACTGGCCAGTATTTCTCCTGCAAGCTACTGGGCTGTACTGGCAGAGTCCGGTCAGGTGCAGAAGGTGATGCTCTGAAGACCCACGGGGCAGTTTCACTGCACTGGCCACAGCAGCCGCGATCGCTGTCCTGGGCCAGCACCGAACCATTTCACTGGTCACAGTGGGTTTAATTTCCTCTGTGCTGGAAGGACTGAGAGGTGTGGGATGGCAGGGGCTGGGGCAGCGATGCGGTGGGTACGTGGGAGCCTTTCGGAGAGAGCAAAGTGGGCAGGATGGGAGGGGGAATGCTCCTGGGAAATGAAGCAGCTCTTCTGCTGCAAGAAATAACAATCTTCACACACTGCTGGGCACAGGAAATTTTTGCTAGTATGATGGGCCATCAGCAGGCAGGGCAATTTTTTGCTTTTAGTATTGACTTCTGCCGAGCAGGCTTGCATTTCCCTGCAATCAGGGGAAGAGCTATAGCTTTGTGCCTGCTCTGGGAATTCAGCCGGCATCAGAACGGCAGGTCAGGAAGGATTCCCATCTATCTGGCTATTTTCTTGGTCTCAGAGCCAAACAAAAATCTGACACCGAACCAAATTGATAACAAGACTTTCCGATGGCAGTGATGCTTAAGATAAACCCTGGGATCTCTCTAGCACCAGGAGCTGCTTCTTGAGAACTCCAGGGCTTTGCCTTGGAGATAAACTGTGTGCCTGTGTGTATGTATGGTATCATGTAAAAGTCAGGAGACGGGTTAGGAATCATAGCTGTTAAAGCCTGTGGTAGAGACTGAACAGGAGTCCTTAAGCAGTACAATCACACAGGGCTGTATTGTTTGAACTGTCTGGCTCTTTGTCACTTTAACAAGTCTGTAAGGCAAACATCTTACTTGTATTTGGACAGGGATTTGTTCTGAGCACAGATGCTGCCTGGTGAGCGTAAACTCAAAAGAGTGGTGACTAACGGAAGATCCTTTTCTTAATTTTCTTTTTTCCTCCTTCTGTTTGTTTTTTTTTTTTTTTTACCTAGTCTGTGGTCATGAGGGATGGCAACCTGCCCTTCCCAACCCAAGGAGCATTGCTTTCAAACCAGCTTTCATCCTAAAACTCCCCAAACTGGCCTGAATTCTGCAGCTCCTCTGCTTTGGCTGGAGCATTTGCTGTCCCAGGAATCGGGTGTCTCCACAAGCTAGGATCAAAAATAAATTATTAAGCAAACAACAAATTTTCCCTTCCTCTCAGTTCCACCTACCAGTGTATATAATGAAAAAGGAATTTTACACCTATGTCCCACCACAGTCAATCCCCACCACCCTGCGCCTTCCTGCTGCCCTGCAAACATCCCCCCAAGAAACCCTCCAGGGCAGCAACAGCCCGGAGGCTGCAGAAGGCTTCAACAGAAATGTGTCTCTTCCTCCCCCCAGCACTTTCTATATGAAAGGGAAAACAGCTTTCCCTTCCCCCAGCCTGGGATATTAATAAAAACTTGGATTCTGGCCAAAAGTCTGCCTCCATATCTTGCTGGAGTAGATTACTTCTCGCTCATCCTTCTGTGCAGAAATGGCCCAGCACCACCTCTGGATGGCTGCAGTCCTGGGGAAAAGGCTTTGCTGGGGCCAGAGGTGATGTGGGGTAGGGATGGGTTGGATGCAAAGGCAGAATGGTGGCTCAGGTCACTGCTTGAGCACCAGTGGGGACATTGCTGTCTCCCTGCTCGGCGCTGAGCCCCTGAGTCGGTGGTTTACACTGCTTTGCGGTTTTATTCGCATTGTTCCTGCAGCACCATCTTCTCTCCTGCCGGAGCAAAACATATTGTGCAGCTCAAGTTGTCAGCACTAATGTTTCCCATCTGCAAGAACAAAAGTAGCACAAGTCAGCTCCTTTGCCCTTCGAGACTGGCTGGTTATTTGCCACCAGCGATGGCAGAGAGATTACAAGCCATTAGCAGGAGGGGTTTTGCCTTGTAAGGGGAAAACCTTGTTGGAGAAATTCAGCTCTTGCATGCTGAAATGAAGCTTGAGGTGGACGCTCTGTACAGCTCTGCTCCAAGAACACAGCCTTTCTTTTGCGCTGCGGTGAATTAACGGAGCGCAGAGCTGCAGGGATCCCATGGAGCTGCTGCTCCAGACTCCTCCCCATCAACCCCTGTCCAGCATCGCACAGGGGCTTTCCTACACTCAGGAGCAAGAATGGCCAAACTTGCAATGGGTGGCTGAATGTATTTTGTCAATCTAATACAGGAAGGCTGCAGGGGTTGTCCAAGATGAGATCGAGCCTAATTGAATCAGATCAAAGGTTTCCTCCCAAAGAGACTGGCTGGGCAAGCAGCTGGCACATGGGGTCAGGGACTGGTGATCAGGGACTGGCCTTGCCACAGAGCAGGTTGAGTTGGTGGAAAAGGGAATATTGGTCTTTAGTATTCACCCCCCCAAAAAAAACCCCACCCTAGAATGAGCTTCAAGATGTTTTTAGAAAGGCCCATCTATCCCACCTGATGACAGAAGGTGGTTTTTCTACACATGTGCACAGCACTGGGACTCCTAAATCAGCTTCGCAGAAATTTAACAACTGCCTTGCGTTCATTTCACTGCGAGATGGATTGCATCCTTCCCCCGAGCTGGAAGCTTTGGAATTCAAAACTGGCCGTCCTGGCTCTGCGTAGCCTGACTTATGAGATGTCCATGGCCTTATCCTCAGCTATCGTTCCTGCCCACCCTCTTTATCATTACAGCTGGAGATGTTGTGGCCAAAAAATGTTAAGAAGGCCATCTGTCATGATTGTTACAAAGAAACTTTGAGTTTGAAAATCCCAAGCCACACGTTGGGTCAGGAGGATCCCCATGTTTCAAGGAGATTTTCCGGGTTTTTTTGGAGGAAGAGATGAAGTGGAGGCTAGTGCCTGGAGACAAAGGGCGTAAATCAGAGACTGTACGGATGGCCACTTCTTATAGCAGTGAACAAATTCACAGTAGAAAGATACTTAGGAAGCAGCAGAGGAGCTTAATGAGAAACATGCTCCAAGAGGAGAGGTTGGGAGAGTGCCATTTACCTTCTGGGTGCTGTTTCCTGCGGTGCACACTCTCCTTGGGTAAGTGGTGGTGGGTCTGTTATGAGAGAGCGGAGTTAACAGCCCTTCCCTGAGGCTGGAAACTTTGAAAAGCTTTTCAAACCATGGATGGTTGGAAGGAAGAGCAAGAAAAATGGGCACCTCCCAACAATAAGTCAAGAGCTCCTAAGGCGGACAGCAGGCAGTAGGAATGGGTGGGAGGAAGCAGCAAGGAGGGGAAGGGGTCCAGAGATCACCTCGGCAGGAGAAAACAAGAACAGGGTTTGTTTGCCCTATAGAAGAAAAGGCTGAAGGGAAAGATAGTTCACCAAGTATGTTCAAGTTTTCCACAGAGAGGAAGAGAATTCAATTTTATTTCTTTCTTTACAAGTTCACTGCTCTCACGAAAAGAAGTGATGGGCTTAAAATAGCAGCAGGAGAAATTCTGGAGGAGAGATCAGACAAACATCTGTCAGGAGTGGTTTCAGTCGAGCTGATCTTGCCTGGAGGCAGGGGAACGGACTCAATGATTTTTCAAGGTCTTTCCACCCTGTCTCCTGTGACTCAGAATACCCCTCTGGAGCCGTTTACTTCTCTCTTCTTCTACTGTTCTCTGTCTTTGGATGGCTAAGGTCTCCACTAAGACTTTGTAAGTTAGATGCTTACAGTTAGGCAGTAGGAAAGGTCTCCAGAAGACTTTACAACTTCGTTTTCCACATCATGAAAGACCATATGCCTTGGAGTAAGGTGAAGTCCTGCCTTTCAGTCAAAGTATAGGAGATGGTTTGACTTTATAAACAGAGAGACATGCCTATATTGTATATGTTTCACCTCTGTCTTTCTCCAGAGTTAGCTTTGTGATGAGTGGACATAGATGAACATGCAGGATGGAGACTGGACCACTTCAAAACTCAGGGCACAGGTCAGTTAAAGTGCAGCTGAACTGAAACTTCAGGAAAATTGGCACACTGTTCATTTGTTTTGCTGTTTCATCAGCAAAATGCCCTGAAAGGTTAATGAAAGTGCTAGGCAAACTCAGCCAGAACGAGCGGTGTGAGGCCGGATGACAGAAACAGGAGCTGACACTTCCCAACAAGCCCAACAGTGAGAATTTGTTTAAATGTAATTAGTTGGTATAAAAAAGAACAAAAAATCCCTCTGGAGCCAAGGCCCGGTGACTATTTGCTGTGCCTTTAGATTGAACCAATACATCTTTCCGCATTCAGCTACAAGGGAGGGGGGGGAAAAAAAATCACTCTCATTTCCTCCAAGAGACGGATGAAGAAGTGTGAGCTGGTGGCTGATGCTGGCAGCGCACACAAAGGGTCACACCGCCATCAACTGCTGTCTCTCTCTGACCTCGAGCGAGTCCTCAAACTCGGTATCTGAGGCTGCCCAAGTGTCAAGTGTGCAGCATCAATATCCACCAGGCGAGTCGTGGCGGCTCGGTGTCGTTTACTGAAGAGCTCTTGGCCCCGAGGAAGAAGTGCTCCAAAGACACACAAGTGGACATTATCACCAAGCCCGGCTCCGCAGGGACCTGCGGCTCTGCTGGCAAGCCTTGCTCCAGCCTCGCTCCAAGAGGCTTTGACACGCTTGCAGCCTCTCTTTCCACGTGAATCTCAGGCATGCTTTCCAGCCAGAACTCTTCTTCCCTTTTTTCTTGTCTCTTGATTTCCCACTGGGAGAATGAAATCCTGGTGCCTATCCTTGAGCCGTTCTCTCCCTTCCCCTTACCTCCTGTTCACTGGATTTCATTCATCCTTTATTTTGGGCAGTAAAATATCCACACCCTTCTCTGGCTGCTCCTGTGATATCATCAATGGCACCACGCTGAATGGTGTGTTGCTTTTGGGGTCCACGGCACCCCTCATTGGTCTGGGCTTGGCTCCAAGCCACGCAGCAGGTTTGAGCCAGGGCTAGTCCCATCTCCAGCTCAGAAGCAACTCCTCCATCCCTTACTCTGTCCCTCCAAGTGAAGGGATGCACCTTGATAGTTCTTTTTCAAGTTGCAAACCTCCTGCGCAGCTCCCAGTGCTGGGGAAAGCCCGTACGGGATGGAAAAGGCGCCGGGATTGCTGGGCTTGCTGGCTGCTGCCCGGGGATGGTGTCTGGCAGAGTCAAGGGAATGAATCGCCTTGCCAGTGCAGGTGGAAAGCTGGGGGAGCAGATGGCACAATCATTCTTCTCATTACTTTTATTGACTTTAGAATGGCAGAAAAGCGAGTGCTTCAGGGGCTGGAGCTGACGAATAGGTGTTGGACTCTGTCCGGCACCGCGGCTGATGCTGAAGCTTGGGAGGAAGGGACAGCAGGTGGCACAGCACAGGAATGGGATGAAATGTGTCATCAGCTGGTGTCCCCTTGGACATGAAGGGTGAGGAGGGTTTTTGCTGGGAGAGCAGGAGGATGCGGTGAGCCAGGGAGGACAGTGGGGGCTGTTAGGAGTGACACCCCCCAAAGACTTTGGGGGAAGGCTTACTGGCTACATCTGCCGTGAATTTAGAGGGGGCTGAGGAGCGGTACATCCCCCATACAGCACCTTTCAGCAATGCTGTTAAACCATCTGTTTTGTTAAATATTGTAATATAACCTCCTCTCCCCATTCCTTGTACTCCCCTCCACCCTTCCTCAAGCAATGGTCGGAAAATTGTGTGTTATGGCCAGAAATTAAAACAGTCTCTTACTGGAGCCTTCCATCATTAACTGTTCATCACTTTGGAGTGCCTCCTAAGGTCAAGAGCATTTCGTCAGAGCCATTCATCAGCCAAGTGCTCGGTGCATTATCTGGGGCTGTCTCTTGGGGAAGCCAAGGTCGAGCAGTAATACACCAGTGAGGTGACCTGCTCATTACTTTTGGAAACAGTTTTTGTCAATGAATGGCCCTTAGTGAACATTTAATTTAGATTTAATAAGGCATCTAATGTTTGTTTAAAAGGACACTATACCTTCAAGGTATTTGTCATAATTGGAAGGAGGATATTTACCCACACTGCTTATTAATAAACCCCTTAGAAGATGGAAATTGAAATCGGCTCCTTTCATGTCTTCTCTGGTACCCAGAGGGATGGTCCTTGCAATTACAAGAATCCCCACTCCCAGCCTGCACCCAGAACTGGGAAAGCTGGAGTGGGACCAGAGCGCTGGGTCCCAGTCAGATGGGCTTCACCAGCTGTCCTGAGCATGGGAGATTCGGACATTGGTGCCTGCGAGGGTGTAAGTGCATTTCCCCTGCCTTAGCCTGAGCCCTCGGTGTGCTGTGAGCCTGCCCTGCCAGGAGGAGAGGGAAAGCCCCAAATTTATTTTGAGCCCGTTTCCCTCCGCGCCTTTTTCTAGGCACCAGCCCCAGGGAGGCGAGCCGCCGCTCTCCCCCTGTTTGAATGGCAGATGGAAAATCGTGAGCTGGGTGGTGACACCTCCAAGAAACCAAATGATCTTTGCACGAGATGTGCCGTGGAATATCAAAGACTCGTCGTCTTTTTATTCTGCTTCGGATATGTAAAACCCTAAGACTTGAGCAAATGGGGAAAAAAAAAAAAAAAAAAGCTTTTATGTACTCTCTCAGCCGGCGCCCTTGACAGATTTGTACACCGCGGAAACAGAGTGGTGTCAAGGCTGCAGTTAAAACCGGGACACGATCGTCAATTGAGAGCGCAGGCTGCAATACACAGGAATATAAATTGGGGCACGGCGCAGCCCTGCCTGCCTCTGCCTGCTCTGCCACCCCGGGCGCTCGCTTCCCCTCTGCGAGGGCAGGGAGAGGACAGTCTCCCAGACTGGAGCCTCATTTTCCATCGAGCTCCCGACAGCTCGTACGAGGCCAGGCGGTGCCCCGCGCCTGGGAGCAGGGGTTGCTCCTCTGCTTTGCTGGCAGAGCATCGAAAGAGCCAATCTCCCCCCAAGAACTCACTTGGTTTTATTCTGCAAGGCGCCGTTGCTAAGTGAAGAACTCATCGTGTGTTATCAGTACGTTAAAAAACAAAAATTAGGTGATATTTAACTCTAAAATTATGTTGCCAAATAGCAGGAATTCATTCAGAAGATCATTAGGGAGAGTCTTAAAATGAGATGGGCTAATTTCAGGCTGTGTCTTCGTGTTCCCTTGTTTGGGAAGCCCTGACAGTGAGATAGATGCTGGTGGGAAGCTATTAGAAAGGGCAATTCATTTTTAATCTCATTACCTTGACACACATCAGTTTTTAAATCAAGGGATATACCTTTTCAGATGATCCTGCTGTTATTAGGTGCTGTCTAATGCTCGGGGGGGGAGAGGAGGTAGAATTGATTCTAAATATGTGCTATAATGTTAGATTGATTTCTTTATTAGCACCTTTTATAGTCAGTTCTCTTCATCAAAGAGCTCTGTCATATCTCTGGCTGACATAAAAAAGATAGCCATGATGTTTTAAAATGAAGCTGATAAATGCAGAAATTTGTGGATGTGGAATATTTAATGGCAAAACGTTCAAGATGGTCCAGCAAATCGGGGGAGCAGAGACTGATTTAAGCCTCCTGAGAGCTGACATCTTATTTGCAAGATAAAAAGCAGAAGCAGAGCCCTGGGTTGGGGACTGGTGAATAATTTGGAGGTTTTACGCTACCCTTCCTGGGTTTATAATAGTTCCTTCAGTCCTGGTCTGCTTTGTTCTAAGCTGATTAATCACCATCAGGTTACGTGATGTTTTCCCAGTTCAGCCAGTGTCGCCGATTTTAACCTTTCTCCTCCACTGGTTCCAGCGAGGCACAACAAAAATTGTCTCGCAGCTCAGCTTGTATCCAGCCCATATCTCAACCGTGAAAAAAGCAGCTACAATTTATTAGGAGCATCAGTGTACTTTACTGCTCATCTAAGAATGTCATTAATATTCTTTCATCACCTCTTCTACAGCTTTAAAACCTGCTTCATAATATTGAACTCACGGCTAACTGGGAATAAGCAAAATTTTAAATTTTTATTCCGTAGAAAATCCCTGTGTTTCCACACTTTGGGATTGTGTCATAACATCTCAAAGGATGGTGTGCAAAAAGCAAAACTGGATTTCAGACATTTTTGGAACATTTCATTTGATATTTTTCCACTAGTGCATTTTCTCACTCCAAAGGTGAAATGTTTTGGAGCAGTTGATTAAATTGCCCTGCTGTCACTGGCTTCTGAATCACTTTGAGATTGGTTGAATATTGAAAAATAACATTTCCCTCCATCAGCAGGGTCCTGCTGAGGGTGGTGCCCAGGACTCCAAGGCATTCGTCATCCTTCTGCCCAGTTTATATTCCCTTCTTCTCTTTTGCATTGATGAAAATGGCAATTCCCATGGGAATACCGTTTGGGTGCAGCCCTGCCAGCCGTGCCTGCTGCTTCCCATGGACTGACAGCAGGTTTCTCCCATGGCTCAGGATGGTCCATGGCGGGGACACCAGCCCCTCTCGCCTTCCCCACAAGCACCTCTCTGACTCTGGGCCTCGTGGCCACCTCTGATGAACAAATCCACAGATACCCCCCCGGGTTCCCCCGGATGCACCCCTTTCCCTTGGCAATCCCGTGACCCTTCAGGGAGGGAAGGGATAAAGTCGTGCTCCAGCGTCGCTCATGGTCCATCATGTACCTTGGGGATTTGGGATCCTTTGGTGGGGTTCCTGATGGTGGAGGCTGGAAAGGGGCAGTTCTCCAAGGGCCAGATTGACCCTGTGATCCAGTGAAATACCGTGTTTTGTAATCTGTGTACTTGTCATGTAAATCAGCGTCCTTACAGAGCTGCAACATGTGGCTGGGTTTTAATTCTGGGAACTAACAGCAACAGGGCAGGACAGGGCATTCATCACCCTGAGTAATGGCTTTGCTGTGACTAATAGACTTGCTCCTGCAGTCTTCAAGGGCAATGGCTTGATGCTCCCTCCTCTCTCTTCCTCCCCTTGAGGCGTGGAGGAGCATGGCTCTCCAGAACTAACAGCAGCAAAATGCTTCACGTGGAGGGGAAATTGCAGCTGGTTTTCCTCCCAGCAGCCCCGAGTGCAGCTGTGGCAGCAAAGCTCTGTGTGCTGCTTGTGTTCCTCTGCTTAGGAACACATGGACCATATGGGGACAAAGAAAGAGGTGAAAAGTTTCCTCGTGATGTACGGTCATTGCCTGGTACCCAACGGAGGTGGATGGGGACCGGGGAGATCTGGGTTGCTCCCGGCTCTAGCAGGGACTGGGTTCCAGCAGGAGTGAAATCAAGCTCTGCGTGATTATTGCAGTAAAAACATCCCCTCCACCAAAGCCAGATGACTCCTCCGACGAAGTGCACGGTGGTGGGAAGAAAGAGTTTTAATGTCCTCCTCGGAAGAGCGGTGGGGTGGGCATCACCTGGGGGTGGGCATCACCTGGGGGTGGGCATCACCTGGGGGTGGCTCTGCTGCTGCCCTTCATTCTGTGCAGAAATCAGAGTTTGGAGTTTGAGCAGAGTGAGCTGGGAAGAGGTTTCAGCCCCAACACAAGCAGGACCAGCAGCGTCATGTTGATGGATGATGGGGGCAAAGAGCTGGAAGTCAGGATGTCTGAGCTGTGGTCCTCGCTTGGCCAAATGGTTTAATTTATCCCCAACTCATTTTCATTCTGCGTAAAACCTGGGGATGTTGATCCTCTTTGGCTTCGAGAGGCACAGTGCAAATGAATCATTATTGGTAAAGTGCTGCAGGTGCTTTGGGTGAAAGGGAATGTTGTAATTGCAAAGCAATGCTATTAAGTGGTAAATTGGATGAAACCTTTTACTAAATGAACTGTGTTTCAAAACACTGCATTTGCAAAGACTGTTCCTTTGTAAAATGAATCCACTTTTTAATGTTTCTTGCTTTAATCTTGGTTCTTAAAAAAGATTTACAGTCTCATCAAGTCCTGAGAGTCAATGTTAAATTATTGTAATTTATTCCACATTATGTTACGTTCGTTTTTGCCACATATGGTATGTTACATTAATTTAGCTAATGTATGCTAATTTTGTGCTAAATTTATATTGCAGTACCCAGATAGGATGGAGATTGATGCCTTAGAAATTAATGTAATAATGGTAATAATTAATAGCCGTAATATGAAGGCTTCGGCATTGCTGCGTTGGAAGCCCTGGATGTTCAAACTGAGTTTACTGTAGCTTTGTAGCGTGACTCGCTAGCTACTCAAAGAGCAAAGCAAGAAGAGATCTTGTCTCTTCTTTATAGAGCCATATATCAGCCCCGTAAAACACAATCCCAATTCTTGATAGCCCCATTGCAGCAAAAATTGTTAGTCTCTGTAGCATAGGACCTCCGAGCACAATAATCTTTTATGCCTGTAAACTCCACAACAGCTGGACGTTAAATCTCAGGATTAATTCAACAAGTCTCCCCGTTTCTCTCCGCCCAGTTACCGAAGGCTTTTTTCTTAAGGCAACTACTTCATCTTTAATGGCAGAGCAGGACTCTGGCTCTGTCGGTCCCCGCGCCGGCACTCTGAGCGGTGTGATGCTGCTGCATTGCTTTCCAGCATGACGCCAGATGTGCCTTTTGCATCCAGATGTGCCTTTTGCATCTGGTCTGGTTTCACCCCCCCAGTTTGCAGGGCGGCAGCTCCCGAGGGGGCTGCAGCAGGGGAAAGCCTCCACCCCTGCACCCTTCTCCCCATCCTGCCTTTTTCTGGTGTTCGGCATTCACCAGATCAGTTGGGATTTTGCACGTGAAGAATTTTAGTTGTACATTATGGTGTGGGGAGAGTGTGGCCCCTTCCTCAGAGCCTTCCAGCCCCCCAGGCTTCCCCTGGGACCTGGCTCAGGGCACATGTATCCTGGTGACAGCGAGAGACGTCCCCGCTGCCCAGCAGCCGGTTTGGTGCTCTTCACCTAGGTGAGCCCACAGCCAGAAACAGCCTGAATCCATTTTCTGCTTGAAATTCCTTTTGTGCAAACTCTTCCTCTTAAATCTGTCCTGCGTTTGTGGAGTTATTAGTGTGCGCGTTAATTACAACAGGCTTTGATTAAAGGCATGGACCGGAAAAGCAGATTAACGTTGCCCTCATTTTAAGCTTCTACGTGAAACCGTGTATGCATCGGTTCAGAAAAATCCCGTTGTTTCAGGAAAAATAAATCCTGTACCTTGCTGTGGGCAGAGCCCGACCCCACCCCTTTAATCTCATGTCTCGTCCCTGCGCTGAATTAATGGGAGCTCAGGAGAATTTCATCTGTTGCTCTAAGCCTTTTTGGTGTTATTAGTTCAGAATATTTCATCTCAAGGACAACAAATAAATATGAAATCAGCATCAAGCCATTTGTCCCGCTTTGGTGGCTGTAATGCTGTTATTACCGGGGTGGGGGAGGAACCCTGGATAGGGAAGGGGGAAAAGGCAAACCTCAGCAAATCCAGGGAAGGAGCAGATCTGAGCCCTCCAGCCTGGCCCCTGGGAGGGGGGACAGCCCCTCCTGGGCTCACTTGCAGCAGAGGGTGAGAAATTGGGGAGATTTAAGGCTGTTCAAGCCAATCCCCTGAACAAACCATGCTCTGAACTGTGCCCTGGACCTCTTTTTCCCAGGAACCTGGCTGTGGCAGGGGAGGGTGGGAGCTCGGTTCCTCTCCCCACCTTCTCCCCAGGGCATCGCTGCCCTTCTCCATCCTCAGCCATCCCCATCCCAGCCTGGGGGGAATGGTGACTTTACAGCAAACCACATGTCGCCGTGGTGCTTCAGACTCGGTTTTTGTTATTATTTATAACTGCAGGGCAGCCTGGGGGTGTCGGAGTTCTTTTAGAGAGAGCAGAGCTGCAGGGTGAGCCCCCCGCCTCTGCGGTGTGTCCGCCGGGATCCCGGCCAGCACCTCCGGAGCATCCAGCGTTCACGTCCCGGGTCTCTGCTGTGTCCCCAGCCTGTCGCTGCCAGGCAGAAGAACCCACAAAGCAGCACAATCGCCCCTCGGTCTCGTGGCAGGGACCCACTGAAGTTGCTAATACACGTTCCTTTTTTTTTGGTTTGTTTTTTTTTTTTTTTGCAGAAGGGAAATGGCTTTTGTTCCGAATATGTTATTTGCAAACTATTGGAAATCTGTTTCCTCAAACCCCAGGCTGATGTGAATAATAGATTTTGAAAATTTGGTGCAGGCAGCACGACCCCGCGGGATGACGAAGCGAGCAATATAACTTGGCCTGAGGCCCGTGTCTCGGTAGCCCTGGAGAAACTTGCCTGGTGACAATGACAGAGATTTTGTAAATGAATTTATTTGTTATTGGCAGGCAGGCGTCGTGACGGGTAGCAAAATCAGGCTCCCTTTAGACACAGTTCTCTCTGTTGTACAACTTTGGCTGACAAAATATTACTTGAAATACGTGTGTAGATATACAACATCCTCAGAGAGCTGAGGCTCGCCTTCTCGTCTGCCTCATTTTGGGCTCAGACTAAAACACACCTTGACCGTCCAGGCATTCATCCTGGCTCCTCCCTTACTGGGGTGCTGGGTCTGTGGGGAGCGAGCACTGGGCACTGTGGTGGGATGCTGGGGTTTGGTCCTTGCCCTCCAATTTCAGGTTATTCATGAGAGGGAACCCCCCAAAGAAGTTTGTCTCTGTTTTCTAGCAGGACAGACCAGCAGAAAGGACCCTTTAACTGGCTAGTCTGGGAGTAGCTGAATTTTCTGAGCCTTGGCCCCAGACTGGATCACAGACTTGGAGAGACAAAGACCTCTCTGGGTTTGTTTTTCACTGCAGATTTAGGCAATGACAACATGGTCTCAAGTAAAAGCCTCCTGCTTCCCTGGGCATCAGTCTCGAGGCTGCCAGGCAGCGGGAGCTCTGAGAGCCCTTCCTTTGGAGAGCCCAGCTCCCACCTTCACTTCACTTCGCTTGCTGGCAAGCCCTCAGATGGAAATGGATTG
The DNA here is from genome assembly GCF_000699245.1 of Pterocles gutturalis. Lineage (NCBI taxonomy): Eukaryota > Metazoa > Chordata > Aves > Pterocliformes > Pteroclidae > Pterocles > Pterocles gutturalis. The sequence continues at coordinate 12,649 of NW_010141547.1, read as the reverse complement.
CAGCTCCTCCTGCCAGATGGTGATGTGAACCGAGGGCTGCAGACAGAGATTGCCTCCAGGCTGAATTTTAAATGCCTCGGTACATTTTATTTTTGGCCAGGATGCCTTTTAAGAGCCACTTGGCTCAGCGGCAGTGAGCTGTCCTGCCAGCGGTCCCCAGGATGGGCGAGGGGCTCCTCCAGCAGCACCTTTTGCTGCAGCAGCCGTCGGCGATGGCTTGTATTCACCGGGGTGGCTTGTATTATAGAATCATAGAATCCCAGAAGGGTTTGGGTTGGAAGGGACCTTGGAGATCATCCAGTGCCACCCCCTGCCATGGCCAGGGACACCTCCCACCAGCCCAGGTTGCTCAAAGCCTCATCCAGCCTCAGCATGGATTTCCAGCATGACCCAGGGCAAAGGCTCCCTATCCAAAAGGAGAGCTTTTCCCACAGCCACGGCAGCTGTCCCGGGAAGCAGGGGCTGGGTAACAACCCCATGGTTTGCACCCATGTCCAAGCTTCACACAGCTCTACTGTGCTGTGGGTGCCAAGAAAAACCAGAGAAATCCTTCATCTCATTGGGATTATTTAGCGATCTCATAGCTTGTGCAGCCCAGTGCTGGACACCCCCCCAGGGGAGGGCTGGGAGTGGGTTAGTGGCTGCAAAGCCACTTCTCCAAATGCTGTCTGTGTGGAGAGCCCTGTTTGTAACGATGGAGCTGATGCCTCAGAAAGGGATGTTCATCCTCAGCAGTGCTTCAGGTAAAAGGACATTTATGCAAAACAACGCTCTGTTGTTTACTCAGTTTCCTGTATTCCCCGCGCTCCTGCAGGTGATATTTGCTCTTGAGCAAAAAGTTCCTTCTGAACTCGGGTCCTGCCATGAAGTCATGCTCCCTCATTTATGACATCAGTCGTTGCTATGGCGGCGGTGTCGAAAATGCCTCTTTCAGTATTGTTTAAAGGGAATTATTCAGTACTTTCCAGATCAAAAGCACTGGGATTTCGGGATGTGCCTCTGAGCTGCAAAGAAACTCGAACAAAGCCAAAAATAGCAATATTTGGATAAACTGGATGACAGCCAGTTTGTCCTGCGCTCGTTTTCCTGTCGACGTTATTCACCGCCTTTTTTAAGCTGCAGGGAGCTAATTCAGTGTCTGAGATGCATCTTCCCAGGAGCTTTCCATGCCGCAAGGCACAGCCTCCTCTGCATCGCGCGGGCTGCCTTCAGCCTCCCACCCTCGCTAGCTGAGCCGCGCGTTCCTCCGCACGCGTTCAACACCACTGGTCCTGATCCAAGTCGTTCTTTTGTTTGGTCTCTTCTGGGACAGATGAGAAGTGGTACCCAGGACGTGGCTGATAGCATCCTCATATAAGTGACCTGGGTTTTGATAGTGTGTGGGAAATTTCGGGATACTCCATCCACAGATCCATGGCCATGGGTGTGCTCAGGCATCTTTAGCAGCTGTCTCAAAATCCAGACATGATGCTGCTGAGAGCCTGGAGGTGAGGCTGAGTTTGGCAGGTGATATTGAAAGTAAGGCTTTGCTGGGAATACGAAGAGTCAGAGTTCCCAGCGCTTCCACCCCACCTCTCTCCCGTGGCTGCTCACACTGGAGCCACTTGCCTCTAGGGACACAAGTGGAGACTTTCTACTTAGTTTGCCAAAACTTTTAGGAACTTCATATTTTGGAGATTTTCAGCCTCTGCCAGCATCAGCTGGTGTCAACCATGGGCTCAAATGCTGGAAGAGGAAAAGGCACATGAACACGCACATCCACACGTGCATGCCGCTGTCACACAAGCCTCCTCTCGTTAGGCTAAAAGTATCAAGGGGCAGGAGTCTCATTTGTCTCCTACCTGCTCTCCAAGGTCTCTCTTCCCCCTTTCCTACTTCTACCCATCCTTCAGACTGGCGCAGGACCCATCACTTGGCTCCTGCAGCCTTTCCCTTGATCACTCGGCCAAGGGGTGGGTTTGATGCTGGCAGTTACAGTCTAGTGACCGTTTATCTCCAATGGCAGTTAGAAACCTAAAAATAACCAAATGAATGAATGAATGAAGTACACACTTCTACATTTGGCCCTGTTTCCCCAAAGCTAACAAGAACCGCCTGCAGATGCAGAAGCATTTCATGGCTTCCCCAGAGGTCTCTTCCAAAAGGAGAGAGGACAAAACATGCCACTGATGATGAGGATAAATGCTCCTCTTGGTAACGTGATGCTCAGCACCATCTATATTCATTGCTGACAGACCACAGTGGGTTGGCCCGGTGTTGTCCTGCTTCTGTACCATCTGGAAATCTTATTTTGCAAATGGCTCTGATCCCCAGGCAGCTGGTTGGAATGTCACCCATCCTTCCTGACCCTCTCCTGGAGACAATCTGCGTGGCTGGGTTCACTTCTCACCCCTCTCACCACCTTCCCTCACTCCAAATTGTCATTCTGAGCCATCTCGCCAAGAAATTGCATCTGATGTTTGCAGTCGATGCAGCTAAGGAAGACAGATGCCAATGGCATCAATATTTCACAGCTCTCCCGACCCATTGATGTCTTCTGACTTTTATATCAATACCAAAAGATCTCAAAAAGAGCTGGGGTATGTCAGCAATACAATACCGCACATCGGTATGGCTCAGCGTGTGCAGCTGTGATTTTTTTCAAGCAATCTAATGGTTTTCAGAAATGAGGGGTAATTTCTTACAAGAATAAAACTTTTCCATTAGGAAAATATAAAGTGTGGGAGATAGGGTGGTTTTGTGTGTGCATGTTGTTTTTTAAGGCAAAATGGTGGAATTACTACTCATCATCAAAAATAGAGAGATGTTTGCATGTGAGAAAATGGCCAGCTCTTGTTGAATATCTTATTTACTTGCAAAGTGAAAAAGAAAGTAAATAAGAAGCTCTGCAAAATATCTGCATCTCCGGCAATTTCCCTGTGTGCAATCACATACGCCGCCTACGGTCTCTCCAATAAATTGTAATCCTGGTTGTTTGCTTCCTCTCCTTATGTACATACATTATATTTTTGCTCAGCAATTTTGACTTCCACCCACTTTTGTTGATGGGCGGGAGGACGGGGGGAACAGGGAATAAAAAAACGTTGCCGTATTTTCAGCACAACAAATTACAGCTGATATTTTATTTCCAGCTGGAATGTCCAATGATAAATAAATGTATGTGATGTTGTCCCCCCGAGGTAGCCAATGGCCATCCGAGTGTTTTATTTCAAATTTCCCTACGTACAAGGTCTGTGGCATTTTCAAGGCGAGACGGAGCCGTGAGGAAGGAGTTGTCCTGGAGGACTCTTGGAAGAAACAAACAATAGGCTGCTGTCGAGCATTGCTTTGGGTTGCTGCGCTGTTGTTGGCTTTTTCCCTATTCAATCATCCCTGTCTTATAGATTATTAAAGTGGCTTTCTGTCAGGGGAGCTTAAAGAGGCTTCATCATCATGTGCTGAATTCAGGGCTCTTCTTTTCCATGTGAGTAAGGCCAGTGGAAATGGAGGGACTGGGGAGGCTGCTGCACGGACCCGTCCAGGAGCACGCCAGCCTCTGGGCATCCCGCGGGTGTGCATCCATCTCAGCGTGGCTGAGGACCAGCCTCTTCTTTTTGCTCTTATGTGTCGCTTCATGAGCTATTTTTGCAAGCTCTTGGTTGTGCTTCTGAGCTGCACTGCCATTTACTGAAATCTTGAATTTTCTGCTTAAAAATTCTGTCTTCCTCCTGTCCAAATCTCTCAGCTTTCCAATGGTCCAGCTCTGGGGTCAGCCACTTTGCTCCCTCCCAGCACATCCCTGCTTCAGGTCTGAACTTGGGCGGGTGATGGAGGCAGGACCTCATCCGGGCACCTCCGGCTTGATATCTCGAGCTAATTTAGCCTTGTCTTCACTGCTTTCAAAATATTAATTCCAGTCAAGATCAGCTTTCCCACATCTGTGGTTTTCTGGCCGGATCCTCAGCCCACACAGCTCAGTCTATTCCATCAGCCCATCATCTTCCAAATCAAACATGTCAGCGGTGTCTCACGTGAGCTGGACCTCGCTAGGTCTAATTTGCAGATCTAGGATTGCTAGATTAAAGTTTGTTAAAAAAATAATAAGTCGAAACTTCAAGGGATCAGAAGTAGTTTAAATTGAAATACTATATATAACCTGTGCTAATCCTCCCCCACTGCCAGATTTTAATTACCCAAAGATATTAAGAAAAAGCTGTGTTTTGTGCCTGCAGTCTTTAAACATGATTTTAGACTTCCTTAAAGTGACATTCCCAAGGGAGCGGTTTAAATTAATACTCTGAAATGGAAACCCATTTCCTTTCTCATTCTTTTGCTCACCTAGTGTGTGTGTAATTGTCCTCAGTAAGATTCCCATTGACTTCAGCTGCCACCAAAGGCAGAGGGTGACCCCAAAACCCACCCAAGCACCGCTAGCACTGGCCAGGGTCCCGGCTGGAGCCCTCTCTGTCAGACACGTTTAGATGGATGTGTTGGAGGATTCATGCTATTAACTGCAGGAGTGGCAGTAGTGGAGAAATATCCCTTTGTTCAGAGCATAGCACTTCCCTGGTAAGTTTTACTGTGAGCTCCAAACGCATCATTTCTTCTGTGTTTGCTCCAGACCACTGAATGCTGGACCAAGCCAGCCCCTGTTGTTACCTCCTGGTGGGATGCAGGCTGGTGAGCATCGCTTCTCTACTCTCGAACGGTACCACTGAACATTGCGTAAGGCACATCTGAGACTGCAGAATGGGAATTTAATTTCCAGGACCAACAGCCTGGAACCAGAATTTTACAATTTCAAGCCTCAAGGGGTTCGTCTTACTTACCATAAAGATTTTATGACCCGAGTCAAAAATCACTCAGCTTTATACTTTCCTCAGTCATGTTCCGCTCCTTCAGCTCAGCCTCGGGCTGAGCCTGTCTGCCGAGCATCAGGAGCTGTCAAATCCATCCATGGGCAGGGGAGGATGTGAGCACATGGGACACCAAAGGAGCTGGGGTGTTTCTAGGTCACCGGAGATGGAGGTTAAGGAGCTTACAAACCCGGTAGGCTTATTCTGTGGAATATTGGCTTTCTCCAAACCCGCAGAACGAGGAGCTGTGCCGGGCAGTACCGCTGGCCACGGCACTGAGATGTCTTACTCATAGGACAGCGAGTCAGGTCCGTCAAAGTGGAGGTGAGGAACTTGTACGTGCTGGTTTTTTGCCAGTAGTATTTCATGACGGTGTGATGGAGGGGTGTTTCTGCTGCCAAAATGTCCAGGGCCTCCCTAAACAGAATGCAGGTAAATTGGGCAGATGTCTCTCCTGTGCCTCTCAACTCCGCATCCCGACCCTGGCTGCCCCTTCCAGCCGGAGCTCAGTGCTGGCTGAAAATCACGAGAAAGCTGCAGCCCTATTTCAGTAGATTCTGGAGGTGGATCAGCTCATTACTCCCCGGAGCTGTCTCACTGCCTTGTGCAGTTCCCAGGAAGCCACAGGAGGGACTTTAAGTTGGTCTCAGAGACGTCCTGTCTTCAGCGGGCTCTCCAAGGAGCCATCGTCTCCGGCTGGTGCAAGGCAGAGGATGGGGCTTTGTTCAGTGATTTACTGCATCCCAGTTCAGGCCAAATTCCCATCAGTGACTGGGGATGTGACCTGTCCTGTTAATTTGATGGTGGTGTTGGTTTGGTGAGAAAAAGAAAAAAAAGTCGTCTTTTCCCAAAGCGTTCTTCTCCTCCATGCACGAGCAATTCTGAAATTAAAGCACCGCAACTCATTCTGCAAGGGCTGTTAACTTTACATCCTAATTGCTTAATTAAGCTGTCTTGATCCAGGTAATAATTGCAAACTTTCTACCCGAGAAAGGTTTGCCGAGTTAAGCAAGAATTGATTAAACATTTATGCTTCTGACAGAGATGCCTGCCCTTTATTTCCTTCCATTTGCTGGGAAAAGTCTCTTCGAGCCAGACGTCTTTTCCCTGACAGGTTTTATTTCACCCAAATTTCAGTGTGTAACCAACATCGCACCGTCGGTCGGTGCCAGGGGAGCGCCGCAAACCGCTCCTGGCACACCACCCGCGAGCAGGGACAGCGGAGGAACGTAAAACCTGGCTGGCTTTGTGTTTACCTTGAAGGCTGGTAAGGCATTTTAGCAGCAATAAAAATAGATTTAGGAGCTCATCAGCAAAATGGCATTAAAAGTACCCACAGAAAAGGCACGCTACGTATTCATCTGCTGTTCTGCGGGAGTGTGCTGGGTCATGGTTTAAGCACAGACCGAAAAAAGCTGATGCAAAAGCTGCTTGTCCATCTGAAAGAAAATGTTGACTCCTGATGAGAGCCAAACAGGCAGGGAGGGTGTTGGCACCGCCTCAGCCACCGCCGACACGCTCCGAGTCTGGAGGCACGACCTGATCCCTCGCTCCTGGCTGGAGCATCCTTGATTCAGCACAAATCGTGATGCTCGGTCCAGCAGCCTGCCCAGGAGAGCCGCTGCCCCGCCACGGCCGCTGGAGTCAGGGCTGAAGAACGGAGGCTGGTGGGGGTGTGGGGAGGGAGATGCAGGGCAGGTCTTCCTTTGGGAACACTTTTTGGTTTGGGGGGATGCAGCACCTCGCTGGGTGCCCCCGAGGAAGGCTCTGCTCTGCAGGGTGTTAGGAGCAGGCTGGCGGGGAGCAGCCCCCCACCACTCTGCTCCTGTCCTGTATTAACCACGCATCCCCACGCTGTCGATCCTTTATATCAGAAAGAGGGGGGAAAACAAAAAAAAACCCACCACCCCAGGGATATGGCTCCCCGACCTGGAGCTCCTTTTGCTCCTCTGTCCTTGCAAATCTTGATGTGGGACACGCCAGCTCCATCAGCAGGATTTCTGAGTGGTTTATCCCTGCTGTCCCCAGCTCCATGTGTTTCTACAGGGCAGTGGGGGGGGGGGGTAAATTTTTTTCCTGCCACTTAGAGATTCAGATCAGGAAACAACTCGTTCAGGTTGGTATTGTTGTGGTGTGACTTTCCGGGAGCCTTCCGAATAAATTTCCCTTTATTAGACACAAAGGCTCCTGTTACTGCACCTTCATCCTCATTACTCCCGGATAAGCGCCTACATAACCCGTCTCAAGTTCTGCTTTGGTATTCAAGGTCCTGTGCCTCTTACAGCTCCTGCTCATGTGTGTGCGAGCCGGGAGGGGAACGAGAGCCTTCTCCAGCAACTGATTAAGCATCCTCTCTGTGTCCGCTGCTGTCTCCATCTCCTGCAAAACCACCGAGCACCATAAATTAGAGCCACGTGATGGATTTCCTCATGCCTGCAAATGAGGATGGATTCCACGGATGAGCATGTCAGGTGAAAGAATCTATTTCCCCATTTTGTTGGGGGGGGGGGGAAGAAAAAAAGACTGTTTTAATTGTGTCTGCATTTTGAGTGTTGAAGTCCTCCCACTTTCGCAGGGGATTGGTGCTGCTGGTACAAATTTGTTCGGAAGCATTTTGGAGGAGAAATCCCTGCAGCATTTTTTTTTTTTCCCCATATGCATGGCAGCAGAATTGGTTAGATTAGTGTCTCTGAACTGAAACACCCCAGTCTGTAAGGGACATCAAGGGCTGTCTGATGTACAGCTCTATCCACAGTGAAACACTTCCCCTCGCGTGCTTCTCAAAGCGAGCGGGCGACAGAGCCGAAGGTTGAGTTCACATCCTTGGGTGCTTCGCCGTGGAGCTCAAAGGCAGGGAGGACATTGTGCATTTTTCCCCGACAACCCTTTGAAATGCAGGGACCTTCTGAAGTTCCTAACACTGTGGAACTGCTCACGTACACTGATCTGTGTATGTGAGCGGCGGAGGTGGGACTCTCAGCCCTTGTCCCTGCTCTTCAGTCCCGGGGACGGGGACGTTGGCAAGCAGAGAAATGCCAGCGTGGTTCATTTGGTTAGCGGGCTTTGGTCTTTGCATCTTATGGCTGCAGGAACACCAGGTGATGGAGCAAAGCTGGTCGCTGGAGAATCATTTCAGCCCCTGGAGCAGTGGGAGAGTCAAATGCAAAAACCTGCCTGTTTTTTTAAATTTCAAGCTGTTGAAATGAGGCTGAGGTGGAAGATGAGAGGGGACAGAGGGAAAGGATGGGGACAGCAGTCGCTTTGCTCTTGTTTGCAGGCGAAGGGAAGAGCTGGCTGAAATGCATGCAGGAGCATGAGGGAGCCTGAAGAGCAAATATTGGCTCCTGGCCCTGCATGAAAAATCGAAGTGATGGCGGGGCCGGGGGGGATGCAAAACAAACCCATCCCTCCTGCTCACTTCAGCTATCTAACCACCTCACGAGGTGAAAAGCATCTTGCACCAAGAGGTGGACGTGCCATGTATTACAAACTGTCCCCTCCTCTATGAGGAGGTGGTGCCACGGTGGTGGCAGGAAAGGACCAGGGGGCTGGGGAATGGCCACCGGGATGGGACACGGGTTACCCACCGGGATGGGACACAGGTGATGGCTGCAGCATCGGTGGTGGTGGGATCCTCACTCTGGGGTGTATCAGGGTGCTCAGCGGGATCAGCACCTCGCTGTGCCAGGTCAGATCAGCCTGGTGCATCTTGCTGCTTCCCCATGATGGGCATAACACCCCGACAGCCCATGGAGGGAGCAATTCCAGGCTTCTCACCCATTTCCTAATGATTTTGCTCAGCTAAGAACAAAAAAAGATCAGCTTCCATTTGCCAGTCGGGTGAGAACTGAGCTTTAAAATCCAGCCGTCAGGAATAAAATGCAAATAGGCACATGCAGGGCAGGGAAGAAGTGAGCTGATGCCTTTGATTGTCCCTGCCTGGGTCCCGTAAATCACTGCTGCCTCACTCCTGTGCCCTGCTTTCTAATTCCTGCCATTACTACTGCATTTATCCACTCGCATAGTTGGTTTGAATTCGAAGTGTTGGTTTAATGTGGCACTGACGAGGTGGCAGGCATTTATAAAAAGTACAGCAGCAGCCTGGTTTGCAGCGAATACAGATTTTTTTCCCGCAACAGTAATAATACAAAAGGAAATAGCATCTCTGGCTGAGACTTCAAAGGCAATTGGAACAATTTTGCAAAAGGTTTTGTGCTCTTTATAATCATTTACTTATTTTTATTCTTTTGATTTCACCTTCCCTCTGATGCTGGGTGCTAGCAGGCTGGGTGTGATAAAGGCTGTGCCTCGGGGGAACACGGGCTTCACCTATTTCATGTGCAGCGTTTGCATGTCTAACACGAGACTAAAATCATATTTAAACCACTGACACACGCGCCTGGCTTTAGGTCTGGTTTTGAATAGAGCCGGTGGGATGTGACACTCAGAGCGTGTGAGGCAGACGCTGGGAAATCTGTCCCTGCTGCCACGAGGACTGTCTCCAATGTGACACCGATGAGTGTCACCTCCGTGCGAGCATCACCAGCACCGTGAGGGACCCTGGGCAGGGCTGGCATTGGGCACGGCATCGCTGCACCGGGCATTTACCCTGTAAATGATGTGGGTGAGGATGCAGAGGAAGGAGCACTGGGAAGGGACAGGAGCCATGTCCCCCCAGCGCTGCTCTGTGTCCCCACCTCTCCCTGTCCCCCGTCCCTGCCCCACGTTCTCTGTGCCTGTGGAGCATGGAGACGAGAGGAGAGCATCGACCACAGCATGGGGGTGGCTGTGCCCACCCGTGCACCCACCATCCTCCTGGAACAGGAACATTCTGAAGTCTAATTGAGAATAAAATGGAAAAAAAAATAGGATGGAGCCAGCTGGGACCAGACCCCGTTAGCCATCACCGCAGAGCGGGGCATGAGCTCACCCCCCCCGGCTCCCCTGGAGCAGACCAGCCTAAAGCACAGTTAATTTCCCATCGATCGCTGTCTCTCAGATTAAGGAAGGGCTTTTGATCAGAAGCATCGTGATCCTCTCTCACACGGAAGGGCAGAGCTGATCTCCGGGGATATCGATCCTGGGTCCCGGCAGCGTGGCCGGCATCACCCGCGGGCAGGGGAGCGGAGGATGCACTGCCCAGCACACCGCTGGGGCTGGGTGCTCCTGCAAATGGCTTTTCCAGTGGGATGGGGGGTGGAGGGCGGGCGGGGGCACCCCTGGGAAGCAGCAGCATCTCCCCATCACCCCCTGCTCGGGAAGGGTACCCCATCCTCTCTCCCAGCCAGGGCAGAGAACGCCAGGCTGGCTCGTGTTTTCAAACTGAAACAAAAATAATTTTCTTCTGGAGGCTTCAGAAGGCAAAAAATAAAAGACAATATTTACATTTCCCTGTGATGTGTCACCCTGCGTGGGTTAGTCATCACTCCTCTGCCGAGGCCCTGCAGGTAACCCGGTGACAGGAGGCGGCTGTGACTCACCAGATGGGCTCCGTCTCTCCAATGTGACTTCAAACACGGGACATTAAAGAGGGATTGTCACATTACAACAAACACCGCTCTGCATTTCCAAGCAGCCTGGTGCACTGGGTGCCCAAGCACCCTGCTCCTTAAAACCCACTGGTGTCACCCCTGCAGCGAGTTGTGCCTGGTCTCTGCGGTTCGCTGTGACTGTCCTCTGGGGTTTTCCAAACAGACAAATAGCAACAAACCCCCGCGAGCTGGAGAAGATCCCTTTTCCCCAGTGAGCAGCCGTTCCTGGAGGGGTTTTGCCCCAGTGCTCACGATGCTGCAGGGAGCACCCTGGGGTGCAGGCAGGCAAACCCAGGGAGCAGCAACAGCTCAATGTGATGGTAAATGGGGACAGCAGCTGGAGCAGCCTTGGACAGAGTTACTGCCCAACTTTAGGTATGGGATCCAACCTGGGACTAATTTGACCATCAAAATGTAAGATTCCCAAGGGAAACTTAAGATTCCTTTGATGTGATGTGAAAAGGGGAAGCAGGACGCAATATTTTCCAGCACTGATGTGGGAAGGGGTTCCCTGGAAGCAAATGTTAGCTGGGGGTCAGAGCCCCAGAGGGCTGGACCAGCTCCCTGTGGTGCCTGGATCCATCTCTCCTGGCTTAAAGGGATTTACAGCACTTTGCACCTGCTAAAAATCTGCTCCAGCCCCAAATACAAACCTGGAAGTGCGCTCAGTACTGTCTCTGCCAAAAGCCCAGCGCTGGTGGCAGGTACTCAGCACCTCGCAGCAATCGGAGCCCAGGTGGGAGGATGGCCCTCCAGCACCACCGGCGAGGCTTCTCCTCTGCCTCAGTTTCCCCACTTAACCAGAGACACCTGCCATCCGCCCCAGCCAGCAGTGAGGGGAGCCCGAGGGGACATAGAGCACCTTGAGCACTTGGCAAGGAGCTTGCATGCAAACATAATACCCACGTACAGAATGATTAATTACTATTTGCCTGCTATTATTATTTGTTTTCCATCAGCATCCTTGCTCTGGTTCTCTTCTGAATCCAAATCCTGATGCCAAGCCAGGGATATTTTAGGAAATGCAGATTGTATAATATTTACATCTGTGCTACTTGTTTATTCCTCTCTGTCGGTTAATTTTATTACTGCTCCTCTCTCAAGAAAGCAATGATTTGCAGAGCCAAAAGCATGCTGTGTGTTTTCAAGGATGCATTAATTTTAATAATTAAAAAGCTGCTGCCTTCCATCTGCCCGGGCAGGGATGGGTAGGGGCAGCAGGAGAGCAAGGGGCTGCCGATGGCTGCGGGCCCTGGGGCGACAGAGCTCCGACACACTGTGGTCCCCCGCCAGTGTAAACGTACCCTCACGCTTTCCTCCATTGGGGAATTCCTTTTTGCATTGACTTGATGCTCTCCCAAAACACGACAGGCTTTCACACAGTGGGTCTGGTCCAGGTTTCTCTTGATTTTCCTGCCTGGGAGGAGGAAAGAGACCCCGGGAAGGGAGAACAACTCATTGGGGAATTTTCTGAGGGCTTGGAAAACTTGGACTGAACTAACTGCATTTTCCATCACCCTTGACAAAAATGAGCAGTTTGACATCAAGACCAGGTCCTGCTCCTTGGTGGTGCCAAGGAGGCGCACCAGGCTGGGGGCGAAACGCTCTGCCCCC
>NW_010141547.1:0-488 GCF_000699245.1 Pterocles gutturalis | reverse complement strand
ATAAAGTCAGTTTTGCACTTCCAGAGTGTGTCTGGAGGGTAAATGCACTGCTAAAGAAGCCTCCCAAAGTCTGGACCAGCCCCAGGGCACCCAGAGCTGCTGCCGGGGTGGGTGCGATGGGCAGGGGACCCGCTGGCTCCAGCACAACAGAACAAACTTGTGCAGCCGCGAGCATCCCACTCACCGTGGGATGGCAACGCAAACATAAACCGGTTGGTTCATCTCCTTTCAAGCCTGCCTCTAGGGTCCGGGCTAGGCACTCGGTTGCCTATTAAACCCCGTTCTCGGAGCATTTCTGATCTTTCCTGGTTTAAGAGCTCCAGGCATTAACCCCCAGGACTGCATAATCCACGGCTGCTCATTACCACTACAGAGCCGCCGAGCATCCCTCCGCCAGCTCCATCCCCAGGCTGTGTTAGATCGCAGTCCTGAAGGATTGCCTCTCTGATAACAAAAGAGATCTGTAGCACGCAGGGACGCATCAGACA
>NW_010141546.1:19970-32563 GCF_000699245.1 Pterocles gutturalis | reverse complement strand
TATATACAAATATACAAACATACAAATGAAACATACAGTGAAACTGCTCACCACCCAACGACCAAAGCTCAGCCCATTCCTGGCTAAGGATCCCAAAGCAGATAAAGTCCCAAAACCACAATCCCAGAAAGGAGATAAGAGCCCAAGCGTCCAAGAGACCGAGAGCCAACTGAGGGAGTGAGATGACCCTGAGAGAGAGATATGACCCAGTGAGAGAGAGTGAACTTAATTATAGACTCTAATCTATACACTGGGCATGATGTGCATGATACGGAATAGACCATTGGCCAATTTGGGTCTCAATCCTAAACCTAGGGTTGAATCCTAAGCCAGTAACTGTGGGCTATCCTCCCTCCCAGCTTCTGCCCCTGCAGACACTGGCACAGCAGAGAAGCTGAAAAGTCCTTGACTGTCCTGGCAACGACTATAAACATCAGTGTGTGACCAGCCTTCTTGCCCTGCTGCCTTGGAAGTGACAGCACAGGAAAGCCCTTTGGCTAGACCATAAAAATAAATAAGAACTGAAAGGTCGTTGTCTACGTGTTGCTTCCACAGCTGGACACCTTTCCACCACGGGCACAGAGTATCTGAAGATTATTTTGTTCTTACAACTGAAAGCTTTTACCTCTTCAACAGCCTGCACACAAACTGGCAAGCAGACCACGACCGAGCTGCAGGTGCAGACTCCTGACGTTATGGATTATTAGGTTTCCTCCTGTTTGTTTTCCATCTCAGCACTTTGTAATGTTACCAATTAAGGGCTAAATTTATAATGGGTGCATTTTTGTAAAAGAAATTTACTCAACACTTCTCACTTGTAATGTGATTATTTTTTCTTACGGTGTCTTAAAGCATTTTACAAAATTAAAAATTGCAGCTAGCTCCAGGACGGGAACAAAATATTGAAACCTATTCTAAGCAGCACGGCAGCAACCACCAATTACTGTAAAAAACTATTTATTTAATATGTCAAGCCTAATTGTGGTAGCCCACCCAACACTTCCAAATAAATAATTAAGAGCTGAATTTAGGAGCATGAGCTAATCAAATTCTCTGCTGCTTATGAAATGTTTAAAAAATTTATTGGTTTTCTTTCAAAAGAGAGGAGCCTTTGCATAAAGAGCAAGCTATTTCTGAGAGTATGAATGTATACATATGTGACAGGAGTGATAGAAATTGGAGAAAGAATAATTCACTACTTACTTTTAGCCCTAATTTATAGAAATTTAGACAGAGAGCCTATAGAAAAAGTATTCTACTTTTCCCCTCCTCTGGCAAGCTTTAAATTAGGGACCTAAGAGCAAAGTGGTAGAGCAAGCCTGAGTCTCTCTTACTACACTGATAGGCATTTAGTTGCACCAAGGAAACTTTAAAAAAGTCCCTCTGTGGTCCTACGTAGGAAACATTTTATATTGTGAATAGTTAACTATAAATTTAATTCTCACAGTGTCTATTTTTGCTGTGGACTATCACACAAGTCTATTAGCACTCTCAAATTGGCTTATGATTTTGGATCAACAGACCAATTGGTTTCTCCAATAATTCAGATAATTTTAAAAAGGTAAGTGCTATTTTCTTGTGCAGGGAAAGGAAACCACTTTCTCAAAATCATAATGAAAGTCACTACTTGGGATAGCAATGTATCAAGTCCCACCACCCGTCTTCTTTATAGTAAGTCACATTTTTTAAGAAAACTGACAAAAGGTAGGCCAGATTCACAAGATAATGCTGATGAAGCTCATGGTTAAATGATGTTATCATAGAATCATAGAATGGTTTGGGTTGGAAGGGACCTTAAAGATCATCGAGTTCCAACCCCCTGCCATGGGCAGGGACACCTCCCACTAGCCCAGGTTGCTCAGGTTGTTCTGTAAAGTACAGGTTGTTCTATTAAGTACAGTAAATCTTTAGATATACAGCATGCAAATCCTGTGAGGTTTGTAAGTACTGACAGTTCTGAGAATGACTGTTGAAATACAAATTTTGTAATTTTACTCACAACAGCTCTACAAGTCAAGCCTACATTTTACCGTTCTTTCTGAGTGGTAAACGTTTGTCTCCCCAAATAGCAGCTGCAAGTGTCTGAAAGAGTCATCTTCTGTCTTAGCTCTGGCAGTGAGCTATGATCAGGGTCTAGACACATTTCTCAGCATATTGCACGGATCGTTCCAGGTTTCTACCTATGTTTCTTCCACATTTCATACAGGTATTAATTAAAGGCACCTAGTCCTATTTGTATCTGGATCATAAAAAGAGGCAAACACAGCAGAAACCCTGCATTACTCTTTGGTAACGTCCCTGTTCTACTGCTCACATGTACTGAAGTCAAAAGTCTCTTTAAGTGTATCTTCAGTGCTTCTGGATAATGCAAACCCTGGAGGTGTCCCAAGAAGCACTGAGTTAACCAGCTGCCTTCCGAAGAGGTTATCTGAATAAGAGATCTAGTTCTTACCTGGTTCCTAACTGCACTATTTTGAAATACGAAATTCTCAGAAACACAAATAACGACCTAATTTGAAGAATAAATTCCATTAGAAGCAGCTGGAAAAAGAAGGCTACGCTTCCCTCTGACCAAACACATGGACCAGGCTACTCATTCAGCAGGTTGTCTTTGTGCCAGTGTATGATGCAGGAAAGCAGAGACAAGATTTACTTTTCTTTTTTTTCCAACAAGAAATTCGTAACTGATCCTCTCCACAGAAATCAGGATTTGCAGAGCTGCTCTTAACCATGTAAAAGTGAACCCTTGATGTTTTTGATGGATAAGAATGTATTTTAAGCATGTAAAATAAAATACTGCAGCAACAGCACATCAGTGGGTCAAGTTCACCTGAATTCTTGGAGTTACATCAAAGACTTCCTAATCTGCATCCCTCAAAGAGGACAATTAATAGAGTTTTTCTGTAATTATTAGCTATAGCAATCCTTTACATTAAAAGATCTGTAAGAAAGCTCATTGCAAAAAGGCCATAAATAGATCAATGTTATTTGGCTAATTTAAGTGTCTACGATTGCAAGCTGGACTTAATTAGGTGACATTACTGTTACTGAGCTGTCGTTACTGTCAACCTGTCTGGGAGAAAAAGCATAAAAAAAGACAAAATGTCAGAGTTTTGAAAAGAGGTTCATGAAGACAATATTGCACAGAAATAATATTACACCTCTTTTATTTATTAGCAAGCACAGACATTATAATAAATAATGAGGACAGGGGGAGCTGTTAAGGGCAACGCAGACCACTCAGAGAGCTGGGATCATTCAAAAAAAGTTTTTCTTATGATACAAACACATACAAATGAATACCTCCATATCTCTTCAAGTAACAAAAATTATTCTTGGACAGTGGAAGACTTGCCATGAAAATCAGTAGTTTTGAAGCTCATGTAGGAGGGTTATGATACAGGTCCACAAAATCATGAGTGACGTGGAGTAGGTGAGCAGGGTCTGACTGTTCCCAGTCTCTTCTATCAGAAACAACAGAGGAAGTCAAACAAAAGTAGCAGATGGTGCATGGAAAACAAAGAAAGGATATGTGTGGCCACACAATCCCCAGTTAAGCTTGCCAAGATAAGTTATTGATGTAAAAGGTTTCCTTGGGTTTAAAAAAAAGTGAGTGGACAAAAGGATCAGAGGAGAGAGTCATTGATATCTATTAAATACATCACCACTAGTTCCTGGGTGAGCTATAAACTGCTCTGACAATTGCTACGAACTGCTGTGCTTGCTTTATTCTTATGCCATTCCCCAGGATCTACCACTGGGTGCTGTCAGAGACAAGGTCCTGGACCAGATGAGTCTTTAGTCTGACCATGAGAGACCATTTCTATGTCCCTACATGTGAAGAGTCACAAGAAACAAGGAACTTTCGCTTCTAGTGCCAAGTTGCATTAAAAAATTTGCAAATTGCATAACCAGGCAAAAAGCAGATGGAAATAATTTATTTTGTATTTGCCATTTGTAAGATTAACCCTATGACCAGAATGCAGTTCTGCTGTTCCTGTTTGAGAGGGAATACAGAACAATGTGGAGGCAGAAAAGAAAAAAAAAATAAAATAACTGAAGGCTAGAGAAGATATTCTTAGTGACAGACTTAAAAAGCTTAATCTGTTTAGTTTATCAAAAAGATTGAAAAACTACTAGATTAGTGTGTAAGTATCTCTATGGAGAGAAAATAAAGAGCAACAAAGGAGACTTTAATTTAGTGGACAAACACGTTACTAAAAGTAATGGCTGGAAGCTGGAGCAGGAGAAGTTCAAATTAGGCAGTGAAGAGAAGGATTACTCCTATCCTGACCTCTTCATACGAAGACCAGTGCCTTTCTGCAATCAAACTCTAGTTGTTGAGCAAGGAGTGACAGATAAGCTCCCAGAACCTGGAGGAGCTCAGACTGAATGGTATCTTTTCACGGAAGATGTTTATAAATCCTATGGACTCAAAGGATATCCATTTGCAGTGGTAAGCGGGAGAGCAGGGAAAGAAGCAGTGAGCTGGAGCTTACCATGGGATAAAAGAGAGAAAGTCTGTTGTCAAAACTGGGGAAAAAGTCTGACAAAAAGGAGCACCCAGCAGATGTGAAAGTTGAAGCTGGAAAGCCTGGGTGGGAGGATGAGGAGTGAAGGATGTGAAGGGTGAATGTAAATAACTCCAACCAAAGCAATCACTGAAGTTACCCAAGCAGTGAATGACAAGACTGGCTTTGGCTGGGGTGGCCTGGGTAAATCAGGGAATACAGGGAATCAGCCCCTCGCCTGAGACAGAGATTCAATCCCTCGTGGTTTTCAGTATGCTCCTACTCCTCAGTCACCTTCTGAAGATAAACAGTGGGGGAGGACAGGAGTTTGGGGCAACACATACTCATAAAGATGTTAATGGAAGACAGAGAAGACAAAGACAAAACATTAAGCCTAAAACAAGAGCAGAAATTATAGTTTTTCTAGATACAATAGATATAAAATGGATGACAACTGAGTTGTTTTGGAAAAGCAAGAAGTCTCTGTCAGGGATCTGATTTTATTAGGTCAAAATAGCCATTAACAAAGAGTTGTCTACAGAAAAGGAGATCACTTCCCAAAGATTTTCCTTAAATATAGCCCTTTATAAAGAGACATCAAATATACATTGGCTTCTGTTGAATGTAAGGGGGAGGAAAGATCCAACCAGAGGTGTGCAAGAACTAGTTTTTCCATCTTCTCAGACGCAAGAGTTTTTCATAAAACTGATTCACTGCTCACTCTCTCACATATTTACTCCTTTGGCAGATGAGTTTTCCCCAGAAGGCTGTTTCAATTCAACAACGCCTGTACAGCAGAGACAAAAGCTGGTAAACAGGGAACGATGGATGTTTGCTAATATAAGACAGTGTGAGAATGGAATGGCAAACACCTCATCTAGACTTCTTCAAAACAAATAGAAGAATATAAAAAATACTCATTACCGGCTAAAAAAGAAGGCAGCATTGAAAAACAAATGGGAGTTAAAGCAAGACAGGGAGAGCAGTCTGAAGACAGAGGTGATGTGGAGGTGGCGATGGGTACATCTGCACTTGTGCTACCATACAGAGCTGCTCGCAGAAGGAAAAAGCAGTATGTTAATCTCTAGATCACATGGGAAGCAGAAGGCGAGAGCAGTCTGTGGCACTTGTGAGCAGAGCATGGGCCTGAAGGCATTGCTGCTGCCCCTGCCAAGGAAAAGTTAAATTACATCCTATTATTCCATTACTCTCTTGTGTTTCCCACATTGTTCTATGTCGTTTTAAATAACTACACCTAGTGGGTCTCCCAGCAGGCTGGTCCGTGGACCAAGAGATTTCACTAAAAGCTGTTTCCTTTTTTTTTACTTTTCCAAATCTAATCACATTGCATGAAGTTATAGTTCCCCATGCAACTCTGAAGAATTCCGGTGAACAGCTCAGCAGTGGGTAGGGGTGAACTGGATAACATACGATTCCTCCTCCAAATTCCTTCCTTGACAGTGATAGACACTCAAGAATGGAAGCAGGGAAGAAATTACCGTTAAGCTTTCTGAAGCTTTGTCATGTGAACTGGAGATTGTCAGATCCTAGATCCCTATCCACCTCACTGCCCAGTCCATACTTCACCAGTTTATCTGTGAGAATAATATGCGAAACAGGGTCAAAAACTGTTCTTCTGAAAAGCAGAGTTGTGAACCTACTATTTTTCTCATCTCCTCAGGATCCTGAACTCCACCATCCCAAGGCTGCCCCTGACGTTCACATCCCTGACCCGTTCTTCCTTGTTTAAAATATCAGTTTCAGGAGACCGTGCCATCCCACCAGCTCCTTGATCACCTGTGTCTGGAAGATGCCATGAATGGACTCCAGAAGCCTCCTGATTTTTTTGTGTCCTGCTATCTTGTCCCTCCAGCAGTTTCTGTGGTGGCTGCAGTCTCCCAGGAGGTCTGCTGCCTGTCCATTTGAGGCTTCTTCCAGTCATCTGTAGAATCATAAAATGGTTTGGGCTGGCAGGGATCTTAAAGATCATCTAGTCCAACCCCCCTGCCATGGGCAGGGACACCTTCCACTAGCCCAGGTTGCTCAAAGCCTCATCCAGCCTGGCCTTGAACACCTCCAGGGATGGGGCATCCACAGCTTCTCTGGGCAACCCGTGCCAGTGTCTCACCACCCTCACAGTAAAGACTTTCTTCCTACTATCTAATCTTCTTATCTTTCAGCTTAAAACCATTACCCCTCATCCTCTCACTACACTCCCTGATAAACAGTCCCTCCCCATCTCTCCTGTAGCCCCCTTCAGGTACTGGAAGGCTGCTATAAAGTCTCCTTGGACCCTTCTCTTCTCCAGGATGAACAACCCCAACTCTCTCAGCCTGGCCTCTTATGGGAGATGCTGCTCCAGCCCTCTGATCATCTTCATGACCTTCATCTACTTGTAAGACTACTTTGTGGTCTCGGCTCCTTCACCCAGAACAGGTGGTCCATAGGGGACACCCAGCACAGCGCTGTCTGCCTTGGTCTGTCCTCTGAACCTGACTCCTCAGCTCCCGTCTGGCTCATCATCGGTTTATGTTTACATCCTTCTGTCTGAACATTTTGCATTTCTTATGGGTTTGTTTAATGTTTGATATTAAAACAAGGGAGTGCTCTGGTTTGTCTTCCCTATTTAGCTGCACTCTGCAGCTTCCTAACTCTACTTGCAGGGACCATGCTCAACCTACATCAGCTTCAAATGGAAAATAAAAATAAAAATAAATAAAAATAAAAAAGACTGCATTAAGAAAATATTAAGAAAATACTTAGTAAGGCATCACAGCTGGAAATGTTTGTTGACCATTGATATTTTGGAGTTTCCCTGATCCTACTCAAGTTCCCTCCTTTCACTCAGGGCCATTCACTGTGAAATCAGCCAATTTTAGATCTGTATTTCTGTAGCCAAAAGCATGCTCATGAACTTCATTATTTTACATTGCTTTGGGAAATTCTGCAAATAAAGTGTTGTTTTAACAGTTTGCATGAAAACATAGCGGTGACTAAGATCCATTACACTCCATTTCAAGCCCAGACACCTAGAGAATTAGCTAAATGTGCACAATTTACCTCCTACATAAACGAAGATTATGGTTAACTCTGTTGAAGTCAATGCAGTTGAGTCAGTGTAAGGTAATATAAACCGGAGTAAAGTCTAAAACATTCATTTTAAAAAGTAGAAAATACGTAAAATAGAAGTAAACAGACCACAGTCTTTCTGCTAGAGAGCATTAGCAACCACCATCAAGAAAAGTGGAGTAGGTGTATGTTGGTTATTATTCATATAATTAGGATCTCGTTTAAAAGAATACATTTTTTGTATATAAAATGCTACATATTAAAATATGTATCAGCAAGTTATGTCATCTTAATTATACACTTGAAAATTAACGTTATACACCTGTCATTTTTCCTGCAGATACATCTCACAGGACGCAAAGGTTTAATATTACAGAATTTAATGCTGTTGTTAAGGCTATAATTTCAATATTTGGTACCCTAAAATTTGGAAAAAGATCAGAGGCTTATCTGAAACAAGAGACTGCTGGATCTTGCTTACCTTTGTAAGGTGTTTCCACCTAAACAACATAAACTGAACAAAACAAGCCATTTCTTTCTCAGATATCAGCGTGCATGAAAAAGGCTAGGATGAGGTCTGAAAGTCTCATACTGCCAACAGAGAGCAGATGTAGGTAGGATGTAATGGAAAGGGCAGAAAGAAAGAAAGATGGGGACGAATGGAGGTTAACACATGAGCTCAGGGAGCAGTGGCTGGCCGGTGGTAAAATATGACAAGAGTGGCCGGTGACCAGTGCCAGTTAAAAGAGATGAAAAACTGCTGAAAAAAGGAATCAGGCATTAATTTAGGAAGCTTGACTGAGAAGAGAACATACTCCAAGCTAGGAATGAAACGACGTCTGTGGTTAATAGAAAACACTGTAAATCTTATTAAGCAGGAAGTCTAAAGAGGCTTTTCTCTCCTTTTGTACCTAAGAGTCTGAAAATCGTTGTGCTATTAGATTAGCTTACAGAAAGGTAGTCATTCAATATCCCAATCTTATCCACGGGGAAAAAAGTTGTTGAAAAAGAAGATTTATCAAAAACACTGATGCCAAGGCCTATAATTGGAGAAAAAGGATGGCTTAGCCCAGAGTTGGGCTAACAAATGCTAGCCCAGGGAACTCAGATATTGAGTTCAATGGGGATTATAAAGCTTATGACAAAGCAGTACCAGTCAGGCATAGCTCAGTTTTCTCCAGAATTGAGACAAGAGGTAGCAGCAAGCACTGGCTGCAATTGTTCGTACTCACTGTACGCTTTCTGTCTGCTCTTAATCAGAGCAGAGGGGTAAATGTTCATCCTAAATTCAGTTCCCACTCGTTGGTCCAAGTGGGACTGAGCAGCTGCACGAAAAGAAATTAATCAAAAAGGTAGTTTGCAGTTTCAAGACTTAGTGACATTGCTGTAGTCAAGGACGTGTGAAACCCAGGCTTCCTTCCCTGCTCTGCCACAGTACTCCTGCACACCTTGAGGCACGCCAGGCAATCTCTCCCCTCACTTCTCAGCTGCACAGCAGAGATAAAAGTTCCTCCCTAATTTAGGAGAGCGTTGTCAGCCAAAAAACTGGGGGTGTTCAGACATAACCACACTCTAAAAAGTCAAATCTTAAGATTAAAAACTCAGGAAAGGACTTGCAGTACTTAAGCACAAGCCAAACTTACAGGTTTATTTAAACCATTATGCAATAATAAAAATTTAAGGGCACTTTAATTTCAGCAAATGCACTATCCTAAACACAAATAAACTCCTTGAGTACAGCCAAAGCATGTTCACTAACTCCTGAAGATGCACAGCTGTCAAAAGAAAAATTAGCTGAAAGGAGTCCAGGAACTGAACTTCTAAACTAGTCTGATTTAGTTAACGTAACAGAAATAGAAACCTACCAGAGGATAAAAATAACTGATGATTTCACACAATTTTGGTACCAAAATTCACATTGTTCTCTAAACTATAAATCAATTTACCACCTAAGTGTAACACAAGCTATCTAAGTATTTAATATTTAAAGCAAACCAAGCATAGCCTCAACTTCTGTGACTCACTTGGTTGAAACAGAAAAAAGATCACACACCTAGATTAAATTTTCTAAACCATCCATTTATCATAACCAATCTGCTTTTTTCAGTTGCTGAAGGATAGCCTCAGCAACCAAATAGCAAAACGGAGGGACAGCTAAATATTTTTCTATCTGTTCTTCATCACTGAAATTTAATCTCACACGCTATATGCCAGTCATGAAGGTATTAGAGAGCTTCATGTCTATCACTTTTGAATCATATGCCTGTTGGACTTTTAACCTCTTGTAGGAAAAAAAATAAAAGAGCAGTATTTCATAAGTCTTTCTGGCTATTTCCTATATATCAGCAAACATTCACTGCCAAGTTGCCTGCCTGATAGCATCGATATCTTAACAGTTGGTTTAGATTAGCTATTAGGAAAAATTTCTTCACCGAACAGGCTGCCCAAAGAAGTGGTTGAGTCACCATCCCTGGAGGTGTTTAAAAGGTGTGTAGATGTGGTGCTTAGGGATACGGTTTAGTGGTGGACTTGGTAGTGTTAGGTTTATGGTTGGACTCTATGATCTTAAGGGTCTTTTCCAACCTAAATGATTCTATGATTCTATGAAGCTATGAATCTTTCCAAAGTTATGCTTTGCTTTCGGTTAGCAGTGATGTTTTCTAAAGCTCTCTATAGCATCACAAATGAACAAAATGGAGAAAAACACACGGACAATAAGCTAGCACAGAAGCCTTAACCAAATTGTTAGGCTGCTTGAATCTGAAAGGTTCAGAGATTTTTTTAACTGAGTATGACAGCATAAGCTCTGCCCAATATCCTGCACACAGACAGTACCTACTAGCAGAGTCATATATTTTTTACACTGCATTTATAGTACAGTATTTTTAACAGACTGCAAAAGACGCCAGTTCAAAGGCAGGATGTCTGCACCAGTCTTGGTGGTGTTTTCTCTTGAAGACATCAATATAAGCCACTGATAAAAGTCAGAGGGCACCTTTGGGTCCCCATTTACGATGTCACATGGTTGGCACTTGCTAAACAAGCTCCTGTAGTGTCAGGATGTGGAACAATGCTGTATTTATAGTATTTAAATATAAAACTTCCTTCTTTATCTACATACAAAATAGGAAAAGAAGGCCAACATGTAGTTTCCTTCTGGTAATACCACCCTTTTTAAACAAAAATAATATATTCTTAGTTGAGAAGTAGTAACGAGTTTTTATTGTCTCCAATTTCTTTTCAAGTTCCTCTTATTTCTCATAACCCAATCTTTGATGATATTATACTTATTGTGATTGATACAACTTAATAGTTTTTCTGCCAGCTCTGGTGAATTACTGACACGCATGAAAAATTTCTTTCTACCATTAACGTCACAGATACTTTATTATTATTATTATTATGTTCTAAAGAAGGCACAATAAGCTGTTGGACAAAGAATCCATACACCACATAACTTCACTTTGTAGAAAACAGAGTTTTTTTCTGATTGCTTTCTATATGCTGTAAGAGGCTGATTTTCCTCTGCTGTGTCATTCCTGTTGCTTAAGGCAGCAGGTTCTTCTATTATTAACAAAAGGTCCGAATCACTCGAATGGTCTTGAATAGTCAGCATCCACACAAAAGGGATTTTGTGGGGATCCATCCAGTTTCTATTCCTAAATCCCAGGATTTCTAAGAATTTCTTTACAGAGACACTAATGACAGTTACAAAACAAGTTTTAATGTACTGTCTTAGGATAGTGGGAAACTTTCTGGTACACCCTAAAAAATATATCTTTGAATCAAGAATGGTAATGTCCTGGTAAGAGCAGCTCAAGAACATTTTCCCACATGAACCTCCAAAATTACTAGTCTTCCTTCAGCCATCATTTATGTCTTCATAGTGCCTATGTTGCATTCTTTACCATGTTTATCTTCCTTGTAGACAGAGATGGAGACCACGACTATTCAAGGTATAAAGTTATTTTCTTGGAGATCAATCACAAAGTAGAGGGAAACATGGAGGAAGGAAAAAAAAAAGTGCCAAGTCTGTATGTGTATGGAGCAAAACCAAAATAAAAAAAAAAAAAAAACCAAAACAAAAATACAAACCCCAAAAACCCAAAACCTACAACAACAAAATGGCATGATCTGTTCATTCATAAAACGTGTGATGTTTTCCTACAGCACTGCTAAGGCACCTCTCACCATGGTAGCTAAGAGCCAAGACAAACATAGAATCATAGAATCATATAATCACAGAATGGTTTGCATTGGAAGGGACCTTAGAGATCATCTAGTTCCAATCCCCCCTGTCATGGGCAGGGACACCTCCCACTAGCCCAGGTTGCTCAAAGCCTCATCCAGCCTGTTCTTAAACACCTCCAGGGATGGGGCATCTACAACATTACCAAACCATGTTGTTTGCATAGGACAAGATGTACCCCATGAACAGGAAGAAATGGTTTTGAGTCCAATGACCAGTTCTGCCCATTTGCCTAATCTCACTGAACTCCTGATTTCCTTAGAAGGCTCTGAAACTGGAAAAGGTCATAAGAGAAACATGGTGCCTTGGACAGATGTAATGGTCATTAACAACCTTGGATTCCTTTTTGGCCCCAGTGGTTTTGTACTGCTTGCTTCAAATGTGTGGCCTAACATCTAACTCTCCACTGATGAGAGATGTAAAACAACATATTCTCCTGAAATTTACTTAAAGCCATAAAATTCTTCATTCAAAGTTGGAGAAAAATATCCTAGTACTGATTGCAAGTAACTCCGTCATGTGGTCAACTGGCCCATTAGCACATCCCAAGGCAGAATTCCATCATATCAGGAAGACATTTCTTCCATAACTTTATTTCTGTGAGTACCAAGCCTGCAGTTAACCCTTTCAGTCACTGGCTCCAAGCAATTATCCAGCACTCATTTTCACTTTCTTAGTAAGAAACTGACAGATGTTGCAGACAAATTGATTCACACAGCTACACCATTGATTAATTCCAACTGGAAGGAGATTGCTGTTGCCAT
>NW_010141546.1:269-19954 GCF_000699245.1 Pterocles gutturalis | reverse complement strand
GGAATCTTGAGTTTCCTTGCTCTCCTCCTCCTCTCTTTTTCACAAGCTCAGGCAGAAGTGAAGTACGCTGGTTTTGTCAAGATAACTTTAGGAAGGATAAAAAGCAATTATCAGAAGTACAAAGTGCTTTCACAGCACAAATAAATAGAACAATCTTGTGTGTATACACAAGGAAGCAGAAACGTATAATGTCTAAGCCTCTGTTAAGGACCATAGCTGTAGTGTGTGCACTCCAAAAGGAAAAGGACACTTGTAGCAAGGTCTCAGCAATGTCAAAGGAGTAGAAAGAAAATAGGATGGTTGCGTTAAGCAGTCATTGAGCTGGCTTTGAGCAACCTGGTCTAGTGGAAGGTGTCCCTGTCCCTGTCCATGGCAGGGGGGTTGGAACTCAGTGATCTTTCAGGTCCCTTCCAACCCAAACCAATCTATGACTCTATGACTGTCAAGCATATCCAATCATCCCTTACACACTTTCCCATACATACACACACACAATTAGTCGCAGGTAAGGAAGCCCAGGAGCCTTTGACAGCTTGGCAGCAATGTGGTTTTCAACATAAAGTCTACATTTGACAAAGTGAAAGAATAAGTAAGAAAACCTTAAACAAAATGTCAGGATGCTTAGAGCTTATTAGCTACTTGCGAAAAATTGCAGCATGCAAAGCAATGGTTTTGCTGAGCTCTCTTACAGATGGCCTCCACAAACCCTGCTTGGAAAGGAGTTTGAATGTGTAAAATAATAGGAATTAGCATGAAGGCATGGTAGGTCCCACATCTGTATTTTGAGTCAGATCACTGAATAATTGGGGCCTGCAAAAAGCTTGAATATTCATCAAGATTCAAAGTCATAGAAGGAGCCTTAATTTTTACATCTCCTAACTCTTTGAAGATTTGACTTCACAATTCAGTCTTAACTTTCCTGACTTAGCGTTCTTTCAGTGTCATTTTCAGAAATGACAGAGCCACCCATTTACTCCAGCAGCAAACAGCTTTTGGGTGTCTCATCACCGACACTTACAGCTACACAAAGCATGGCCTCACCTTGAAAGCATCTTGAATATAAGAAACTGAACTTTTTCTTCCATCTGTGGAAACTGATGTGGTCACGTTATAGCCAAGGATCCCGTGCTCCACTGCAGAGTACAAAGGTTTCTTTGTTGTGCTTAAGTAAAATGCAGCATTAGTCATTAAATACACCACAGCAGTCTAACAAAAAATACCAAAGGGAGTTCCCGAGTAGTAATGCCATATAGTAGACTGATATTCACTTGTACTCTGAAAGGAAGGCATTGAATTATGTCAGAATAAAATATGCTGAAGAAATGCTTATAATGTACGTACACAAAGAACCGACTCAAAGACATTTAAGCAAGACTGCCACTAGAGGAGATTGTGTTTAGGTTTTAGGACAAAGGGTAATGAATTTAAATTGGAAGAGGGCAGATTTAGACTAGATATTAGGAAGAAATTCTTTACTGTGAGGGTGGTGAGGCACTGGCACAGCTTGCCCAGAGAAGCTGTGGATGCCCCATCCCTGGAGGTGTTCAAGGCCAGGCTGGATGAGGCTTTGAGCAACCTGGGCTAGTGGGAGGTGTCCCTGCCCATGGCAGGGGGGTTGGAACTTGATGATCTCTAAGGTTCTTTGCAGTCCAAACCATTCTATGATTCTATGATTTCAAACAAAATCTACTGTAGGTGATGTTTATTGGCCACAGGGGCAAAACAGTCATTTTATTTTGTGACGGCCACTCTCAAAACTCTCATGTTTCTAAGACAGGAGTCCATACTTTCTAATACTTTATTCACCTCTCAGATTTGCAGTGATTTAAACATTTCTTAACTGCTTTCTAATTAAATCAGGATGTTACTTTTCCTACATTTGCTCTGATTTAAATATTTGGTTAAATACTTTTTAATTCAGACAGGATATTATTCCTAGGAGAAGTCTGCTACTTCATGAATGATGCAAATCAGAGAGCTGCTTTTCTTTCCTAAGAAATAGTCTAAAATCACAAGATTTTCAAAATTATAACCTAAAACATGAAACTCTGGGATTTATTCCCTCTCTGTTGACCTTAATTAATAAAACCTAAGAATTAATTTTAAAATTTGGTGTCTGGGGTGAAGAAGCCTTCCTTCTCCAGAATACTGTATCTAACGCTTAGTTTTTTTCATGGAAAAGCTGTAAGAATTTCTGAAACTGTGATGTATTCATTTTCCAGTAACAGAGCTGCACTGAAAATAGCAATGAAAATTGACATTTGACAACAGTATCAACATTATACTATTTAGTGCTGACATTAAGCAAATAATACCTTCTGCTGCCACTGCATAGCCTTATACTGCATCTTTCAAGTACTTTTCAGGTTCCCTCTGCAGTCAAAATGCTAACCAAGTTAAATAGCTACTGGGCACATCCTGATTTAACGTTTGCTTTGATTTCAGTACCTGCAAACTTCACATTTGGTTATTAGACCTGAAGTTCAAAGTACTATGTGGTGTCAAATGAGAAGAGGTCAGAAGCAACAAGAACCCAGTTCTCATAAAAATTAAGGATCAGTTAGAAAGGGTCTAGGAATCAGCACATTTGCACCCAAGTTAAACAAAAATCCCAGAGGCAGGGAGATGAGTGTTAGGCCACACAGACCTTCCATTTATAAGATTATGAAGTAACTATTTTTTTTTTCTTCTGCACAAACTAAGTCAGCCTCTAATCTCCGAGTACTACTATGATTATGCTACATTAATATGCAATACAACACTTTCTCACTATTTTGAAGACTGTGCAGGAGTCCAGTGGTAAATATTTCATTTTAATGATATAGAAGGCAACACTGAGAAAGGGATGGCAACTAATGCACTCTAGACCACACAATAAGGCAGAAGCATCTATTAAAGTAATTCCTTCATCCTCAGGATATTACAGCATGTTAATGTTTCCCAGTGAAAATTCAAAGTCTCAGCCCAAATGCAGGAGGAAAAACCCAGTGCACAGCCCTAACTCCTGGACAAACATCGCAAATAGGAGTCTGCTTAGATATCAGCAGAAAATACAGAGTGGCCAGTGATTCTTTTCTAGCTGAACCATCACATTCCTTCAGGCTCTCCAGATACACCAGCAAGAATCTGCACCACCTGTGTGCAGTATAATGAGCTATTATCACCTTTGCTATAGTAATTCATGGATAAAACGTGGCAGGGCACAGCACAGCTCTTGGGGGCTGTAAAGGAAATTCCTGCAGTTGGCAGATGCCACCACGCCAGGGCTGTCTGCTCCTGCAGGCAAAGATTTTGCTACTGGGATTGTTAAACTATAAATCCCACTGGGGAAAGTCACAGCCATCGAAGCAATTCCTATAAGGATCTCCATCTATTTTACAATTAATTTATGTGTTCCTCATTGAGAAGTTAACACCAGGCTTTTAACTGCAACTGTTTGCTTGTTGATCTCATAACACTTTCAAAGCACGTGTGTAAGAGGAATCCTACAATGAATCATACAATCATAGAGTGGCTTGGGTTGGAAGGGACCTTAGAGATCATCTAGTTCCAACCCCCCTGCCATGGGCAGGGACACCTCCCACTAGCCCAGGTTGCTCAAAGTCTCATCCAGCCTGGCCTTGAACACCTCCAGGGATGGGGCATCCACAGCTTCTCTGGGCAAGACAGAGTAAAACTCATCCTGTAGCAGAGGGCTTGTTGGGGAGGATGATACTGCGCTTGGTCTAAGCATCCCTTTTTTTTTTTTTCCCTTTAATCAACGTTCACGTAAAGAAAATAGTCAAACATTGAAGACAAGCATGTCTAAATATTTGAGATAATCTGACATATAAAGTATTATCAGTGTTCCTTCAGTAGGTTTCAAATAAGAAAAGGCAGACTGAAGCCAGAGACGTGGTAATTAAGGTATTTAATGAAGACTGAAGAAGGGAAAAGGCTACTGTGAAGTGCCTCTCACTGCCACATAGTAATCTACTGTCCAGCCACAAGAAAGAAGGAAATAAAATCTCAGTATTGCCCAGAGGATGAAGCTAAGGCTCTGGTTGAGGGTGGGATAAAGGACAAGTCATGTTTTGGGGGGAAGGTGTAGAAGGCAGACAAAATCCACCCTGAACCGATAAAAGGAGATGCCACCTTAAAATCTAAGAAACATGGGAAAAAACAGTGTGGCTTAGAAAATCTCCCTGACATTTGGCAGGGAAGGAGAGCACCCCGGGACATCTTATAACAGTGGGTAAAGACAAATATGCCTACATTTGTGAAGATGAGAAATTCAAGTCGAACTGATTAAACTGATTTGCCTCAGGCGATTCAAAAGCTTTGCAATATCTGGATGTCCATACAGACACCTCCACCAAAAGTGAATCTGTGTGTGGGAGATTTTTACTTTGGCTGTCAGAGTTGGTCTGGAAGATCAAGAAAGCAACAAAAATGTTTTTCTGTTCCTCATCCAGATCATCACATACCCAACAGGACAACTCTCCCTATGAAAGGACTGATATCTTGACTTGCATTTCTTGCAGATAATCTGCGCTCCACTGAGCATCTTACTTTCTCTTCACTAGGAAAAGGCAGCAATGAAAGAAAAGCAAAGAATTTGCAAGCTTGATGCCATCAATTTTTGTATTCCTTTCACTTATATTAAGACTTTATCCAGGATGCAAATCCTAAATATTACAGTCCAAATAACCTTGAAATTTCAACTGGAATATGCGAGGTCATACTGTCTTCTTAATAACTATGGAATAAAATGTATCAAATACAAGGCCAAATACAGAAAAAACTCTCTTTTTACCAGATCCACTCTCATAGTTCACAGATATAAATAAAGTGGAGATGGGCATTTTCTCCAAAAGAAGCAAAGAATAAGGGATTTAAAAAAAAATTATTTTGGAAAGAACTCAAAATTACAAATCAGTGGCTCATTTTTCAACTGTACATTCATGACATCCTTTCTTTTCCTGATATTTTCAGAATACATCAGCTCAGCAGTATCTGTAGTTTACAGTAGCAATTAGCATCCTGGGGAGTCAGCCACAAATAACAAATTCATAAACAAAGTTGAATTAATCAAGTGTAAAATTAAAAACAAGGAGGAGCTTGCATAATCTTAGAAGGACAGAACAGCTAAGAGAAGCCCTTGCTCCAGGCAAGGATTAGTCTGTCAAAACGATGGTCAAATATTTAACCACGCTTATTTTTCCTTAGTGGTTTAAGGAATTAATGGAAGTTAATGATATAATTAAATAATAACAATATTATAGCCTGTCTAACAATTAAATTGGAACCCTAATCACCTCACTAAACTTCAAGACGCCCTTGCAAGATTTTAATTTCAGTACAGGGGAGACACTTTTAACCATAAATGTGTAGGCAGACCAAATAGTGGTCAACAGCCTATGGTTTCTGGGAATGAAATCCCAAAGCACAACTGTTCTTGTTCCTAAATGTAAAGATGTGGTAGGAAGGTCTTCTGCCACTATGCTATTAGATTATTAGAATCATAGAATGGTTTGGGTTGGAAGGGACCTTAAAGATCATCGAGTTCCAACCCCCTGCCACGGGCAGGGACACCTTCCACTAGACCAAGTTGCTCAAAGGCTCATCCAGCCCGGCCTTGATCAAGCAAGTAAAATCAACAGCAAGTAAAAATCAGCCCACATATCATTTTATACACACAAGACGACAATGGGCAATGTCTGAGAACACAGCACAGAGCTGCAATCTTCTCTTCTGTTTACTGAAACCTGCACTTAATTAAATTAAACATGAGGATAACTTTAGTTTAACCAGGCTTTTCTCAGATAGTGCCCCAATGTCAGACCTCATTATCACATGCCAGATATCAGGCTACAGCAATTGAACCAAGTCCTGTACGGATTTTTTGAACTGCAGTGCGGGAGGAGGACGAGCAGAGAGAAGGCGGCAGGGAGATCACTTATGAAAGTCTCATTTACTTTTTCTTACAGTCAACAGCTCACAACAGAATTTAGGACCGTATTTCTGAAATCGCAGTCATGCTTCCGCATTAAGTGACAACCCACTTCATAGTCTCCTATGATTACATGGTAAACTGGGCCAAAACCAGTGGCTAGCCCTCGACCTGGCTCTGTAGCACAATCTCAGACTGGAAGGCAACTCCATTGCATTTCCCCTGATTTTTCTATTTCAACGATTCATATTATCAGGGCTACAATTTCATTGGCTACAATTTTATTTATTGTTCCCAGTCTAGGACAATCAGGAAAGAGTCCTCCTTAGGGAGGATACTTTCAGCAGAGGTCAGTATGGAACACAGCAGAGCCAGGGCTATAGCACTTCTGACCAGCAGATTGGCTTCCCCAAAAACATCAGGCTGAGAGATGTTTTACCATCAGGAGGACAACTTGTAGGATTTAAGGGTTTGGTATTTTGTGAAGCTTACCCATACTTTATGTAACTAAGTACTTTAATGAGCATGTTTATAAGGAGAAAGCCACTTTGAAGAAGAGTCCATGAAGCCTGCTGGGAGGCTTGCTGTGGTAAGTCTAATTTACTCAGGAAGTACTGAAATACTGACAAAGATAAAAACTTTAACCAAAAAAAAAAAAAAAGGAAAATAAAATAAAATAAAATAAAATAAAATAAAAGAACAAAAAGAACAAAGACAGCTCAGAGCCAGAATCATCTAAGCTTGTCGGAAAGGTAGGTAGCATTGTCTGTCTTGGAAACACTTCTACTCAAGTAGACATTGCAAACTTACAGGAAAACTCACAAGTGCAAAGTTGTTTACATCCCTAAACAGTGACAAGATGCAGCTGTTATTGAAGTCCTATGATTTGCTTTGCATTCCTATTTAAAAGTTTCCCTTTAGAACATCCCATTGAAAGGAAGCGAGGGGCTCTGAAGCATTATTTCCCTTATATTTGTGAGAAAAAGCCTTTGTACCTAAAGGTGGTCAAGACCCATGGTATTTCAGGATGGCAAAGCCCTCTTAGTTTACCTATCTCATACCTGAAAGCACTGAGAACAATTCCACAATAGCAGATTTAATAGATACAGTCTTAAAAGAGAAAAATCAAAGCAGCATTTGTACATAATTTTTTTTCCGTGTGAACACTAAAACATTCACTAATTAGACCTCATAACACTCCTCCTGGCTAGGTAACAATTATCACCACCATTTCACAGGTTGCTAACTGGGGAGATTCACTCACTAATTAGAAGTGAAAGGATCTCTATCATGCCACACCACAACTCAAAAGGACAGACCCCACTGCAACCTGAAGTGCCTCAATTCACTGGGTGACAACACAACGTGCAATTAGTTACGCATTTACTTTGATCAAAGAGAGACATTTCTAATGGACTGCCCCACTATGGCTCAATGCGCCGCTATCTTTCCTCTTTGTAACAGCAAAATTGCAGTGAAAAGAAACAATTTTCTACAAAGTCAGTCAAAACCACAACAGTGCAGAAGATATTTCTGCAGCTCAATGTTTCCTGCTGCCTCTTTATTCTCAAGGCAAAGTGTACATATTTCATCAACAGCAAGCTGAGAAGTGGATCTGTCTACAAAATGAAGAGATCTCATGCCTTAACATACAGGAAAGCAGATGAGTCACTTTAAATTATAATCAATAGTAACAATAATCCTACAGCTAAGTCTTGAAAACTGAAGAGATATATCCAAAGTACTTTCATAAATTTTCATACGGGGCATTTCTACCACTTAAAACCAATACACAGCAAAGGATCAATATTACAAGAGTTTCTGTATTTGACAAGGGAGATTTGAGAATTTTCCACTTACTTCTGCACTTCAGTTCAACCTGTTTAAATTCTCCCTGTTCCCGCTGTCTTTCAGCCACATACAGCAGTTAATGAATAAGCTTTAATTTATCTAAGTATTTCCAATATTTTATTGTTTGCAGAATTTTATGCAAGCTATGTAACTTAATAAGGATATTTAAAGGATATTTATGAGCTAAAACAGAACTGATGGAGAGCTATAAATCCATGTCAGTCACGAGGAGATATTTTATTTTCCCAGAGCCTTGGATTGACCAGGCCTGGCTTGCCAGGAAAACTCAGTACTGGGCAGGTGCTTCAGTTCTTGGCTACAAAAATACCTCATCTTCCTTCTCACATTTCTCTGTCTCCATCCTTCATATGAAATCTCTACAAAGTCTTGAGAAAGCAACATTGGGCTGATGGTCAAACCGAAAGCCTGAAAGAATCTGGAATATCCTGTCATTGGAAACCAGGAGGGACATGACCCAAAAAGGCAGCTGGACCATCGTGGCTGTGGCAGGGAGCTTGCCAGTGCAAGGCACGGATTCACACTTTCAGTTCAAGTGTCCCTGCTTCAGCCCATCATCTTCTGGCCAAGATACTGTGATACTCTTATAAACAAGTAGACAGATTATAAGCTAACTTGATGTATTCTAGTGATGGAAATGACATATGTGGAAACACATTTTTTTCTCTTTTGGCTATGCCTCCTAATTTCTCTGCCTTCCCCCTTTCACATGTTTTTTTCTATTTATTCTCTTCCATATGTTTCTATGTAGTAGAGAAAGCACAAATAAACTAAGAAGTACAAAAGAGAAAACAGCCATCTCTCTATAATTATAAATTTTGTTTTGCGATGCTTTCTTTCTGGTAAGCATTTGGGGAAACAGATTTTATGAACAGGTTCCATTAACAATAATGGGACAAGTTTCAAAAAGTAATACAAGCTGCTGTACTTTGGAAGTGCAAAGGCTTCAATTACAGGCTTCAGGCATTTTTTTTTTTCTTTGCTCTGCAATAACTAAAACCACTAATCTAAAGAGCAAAATCTGCAGCCTTCCAGCCCGCTTCACAGTGTAATATAGTGGCCTTTGCCTACTTCCATAGTGACAAGTGCCTACACCGTTAATGTCTGCCCAGACACACTGATGACACAGTGTTGCAGGGAAAAAATGTACTGTACCACTTCCCAAGCAGTGTCCATTTTTTGGTCTCTAACACTGCCGATTCGTTAACTCTCTCTGATGTTCACTGAAGTGCTCTGAGTAGACAAAACTACCCAAGAGAAGTTAAATGACATCAAAAAGCACACTTCATTTGGTATAAGAAACACAACAGAGGAGCATGCAAACCATCAGCACACTCCAGCTTAGTCATTTCTACCATATGAAACAACAGAATGCCAGCAGTAGGTTTTAGTTTGCTTCTCATTAGGGAATTTTCTGGACCCCGTGAAAGAGTAGGTAGGCACATATGTGCATGAGGGTTCCTCAAAGCAACGGAAAAGATACCCCAGAAGTGTTCACAACTCTTGGATCCCCTGAGGATGCTGCAAGTGGCTCCTCAGCGTATCACTTACAAAAAAAGTATTATAGCAATCCAAAATTACAGTGTCCCAGGCTTTATTTAAAATATCAGATCTGTAGAAGTTCTCTCTAATATACCATTCAAGAGGAGAAAGGAATTAATAGTTCCTTGCTAATAGGATTTAAGAAACACTATAATCCAAATTTATAGTACAGGGGGATTAACACAGAATCATAGAATAGTTTGAGTTGTAAGGGACCATGGAGGTCATCTAGTCCAATCCCCCTGCAGTAAGCAGGGACATCTTCCACTCGATCAGGTTGCCCAGAGCCCTATCCAACCTGACCTTACATGTTTCCAGGGACAGGGTGCCTACCACCATCCTGTTGAATTTTGAGCTGGGATTGAGTGTCTGACTTCCACTGGACTTGCCCCATTAGAAAGTAGAGCAAGAAGAGCTGAAGGCTGCACCCAGTCCACTGCCTGATGAACCTTTGCCATTCCGGGAGCTTGGAAACAACCCTACATATGAACTTCTCATCAAACTGCCATTGATAGCATAAATTATCCCATAATTTGGAGAGTGGGACAAGGTTCTTGTTATTTAACACCTATTTACATGAAGGAACTGGAGAGAGGACAAAAAGTCAGTTTCTGCTGGGTGAAAACAAGTCAAACTTGCAAATAAAGCACGTGCTTCAAACCCTCCTCTGCGTCAGACAGCCACGTCTACTGGAACACATTACTTTTACCTCAAACGCACTCAGAAATTTGAAACTGGATTTGTCTTTCCATGCCTGCTATAGACTTGCCAATACAGAAAGCAAGCACTGAGTAAAGGCATCTTTATTTCACTCAACCGTCTGCTTTACAGGTTCCCTCTGTGCCTGGTTTGCTCTTATCAAGTTACTAATGGACTTCTAAGAAAACTCCCCATTTTCTGGGCACACCGAAGTGCAGAGGTATGGAAGTATTGGGGAGCTCTTTCCCCACCTCTGCAGGGTGTCAACATTTGTTGTCTGTGATCTCCTGAATGTCATAACCACTACCCAGCCCTGTCCCCAAAACCCATCACACCCAGCTCCCCTTCTCCCTTCCAAGGTGTCCAAACTGGTAACTGTGTTCTTTGGTCTAAGCCCCTTTACTCCACACCTCATCCCACACCTTTTATGCACAGGGATGTAGTGTAAAGCATTCATCTACCTCTATTTCGACTCACCTTCTCCAGCATTTTTTCCCCTCTATTCAATTAGACTGATGATCATTTTAATTGAAGAATTTGCAACCAGGCTCTACTTCAAATATGCAGGGTGCTAGAAAACACTTGTGATAACTTAGCCAGACGTATTTCTTTTCAACTATTCAGGGCATGCAAATCTACTGAATTTTGCAGTAGCTGGTATACCCTATCTCTGCTTTACCAACATACATCTCCAATGCTTTTTTTTCCCTGAATTCTATAAAGAATTTTATACAAGAA
Organism: Pterocles gutturalis; assembly: GCF_000699245.1. Classification (NCBI taxonomy): domain Eukaryota; kingdom Metazoa; phylum Chordata; class Aves; order Pterocliformes; family Pteroclidae; genus Pterocles; species Pterocles gutturalis. The sequence continues at coordinate 9,174 of NW_010141546.1, read as the reverse complement.
ATTGGAAGGTGCTGATTTGCTTTTACTGTTAGAGCTTATTCAAGAACCTCAAACACATTCTGATGATATTGAATGAGACAAGTAGAAGCATGCCAGCAACAAGCATCACTGTAGCTCTCTCTTAGTAGGCACAGAGAAGTTTTCAGCTACGTACTGAGGATGAAGTAGATTCTGCTTTTGAGAAGCAAACGCTTTGCTTACCTCAGTAAATTTCAGAAACATTATAATTAAAAATTAAATAAAAAATTTAAATTAGCTTTCAGTAGCTTGGCCTCTATATGCTGTTTCAAGTGTTTTTAAATGCAGTGTTTTTTCGAGTGTTTTAAAATGCAGAATTTAGATTAAAATTCTAATTTTTTGCTTAAGGAAGTTTCTGTAAGATTGCCAAGTCTCCCTTTAAACTAATCTCTCCTCTTTTCTCTTCTACTGTTGTATTTATCATTACTACACTTAGTAATGTTTAAAGGTTGCCCTTCTTCACAAGAGCTAAATAGGAAAAAACTGAAAGGCTGAACCATGGCAGATAATACGAATTTGGCAAACAATTTCCTTCTCCGTCTATATCTGTCAAAATTCAAAATATATCCCCTTTTTACGACTTCATGCTCTGATGATGATTTAGAGGTGAAGTAACAATTTGTCCACTTGCATTTTAACAAACATCAGAAATGGCATATTGGCGTGAACGTTTCTTTTTAGTTGCAGTTGCCAGTCATCTCATCTGGCCAAATACACTTTTTTCCTCCTTATGTGGAGACAAAGAGATCTCCTTGCTGGCCCCTTTTCTACAGAGTGAAGCAATACAAAGGGAGATGAACGCTGTAACTTCCAAGCATTTTGTCAATTTTGAGCATCCTGCCAGTGACCAAAAGCAAATGATTTCCTACTAGAAATATGAGTTGCTGCATTGAGCTAATTACCTGTCCCAATTCTCTTTCACAGTATTGTTGCATTTATTCTTATGACATTTCACAAAACAAATTCCTGGACCAAGCCCCTTTTGGTGGTCCCTCAAGGCAGTACTTTAATACAGGTAAACCAGGCTGAACAGTCTCAGTGGAAATGAGACCCAACACGTTGGATTACTTTCTACAAACCCCATGTTCGTGGGCTACAGGACACACAGTGCCACTATTTGATACAAAGCGGTCACTGAACTGCTAAAGTTCTACCCAAAAGCCTTTTTCTTTCAAATGCAGTCACGTTTTAAATAACATACAGTCAAAAAAACCTATATGCTTTCTCTTTAGCCATCAGCAAACTATCTTTAGAGGAACTGCAAAAGCTAGAAGATGAAGAAACTATTATCACAGAATCATAGAACGGTTTGGGTTGGAAGGGACCTTGAAGATCACCAAATTCCAATCCCCCTGCCATGGGCAGGGACACCTCCCACTAGCCCAGGTTGCTCAAAGCCTCATCCAGCCTGGCCTTGAACACCTCCAGGGATGGGGCATCCACAGCTTCTCTGGGCAACCTGGGCCAGTGCCTCACCACCCTCACAAAACCTCCTCCTAATATCCTGCCGTAATATCACAAACAAATTCTGTTTAACCCTCTAGGGGTTGAATTACCCCTTGAAGTCTCTAAAGGTATTCAAGCTGTGGGTGACGGTGCATTATATAATCTAGGATATAACCTAAGGTGTGAGATCTCTTTGTGCTTATTTAATAAGAAGAAAAATAATATTTCTTTCCATCATTCTGTTCAAAGACAGATGAATAACTTTTACTCAAAGTTGAAAAACCATGTATTAGTCTTCAGCAGAAATTATGGTGGGAAAAAGTCCTCCTCAGAGGGAAAAATCAGAAAAGTTTAATGCTGCAGTCAAGGAATTAGGATGGAAACATTCATGCAAGCCTAAATGTGAAGATTTTTGCAGCGCTTTTTGTAATCAGTGTGGATGTATTTAGGCAAAATCTAATTTTCCAGGGAAATCATAAATGCCTCATTTTCATGAGAAGCCTAAGGGAGACTATGTGTACCAGAAATAATACAGAGATTATATCAAGCATAGAAGGCAATATCTTTGGATATAAATAACGTGAGGAAGTACAGATGCAATTTCATCAAATATCACCTCCCTAGACTACAGACAAGACTACACCTCCTTCTTAAGCATCTTTCTGGTATATTTAGAGCAGGATTCAAAACGATCCTGATTGCCATGTTCTAAAACATGCTTCTCACCTGCAAGGTGGTAACGTGCTTTCTCTGGCTAGGCTCAAATAGTGCTAGAAATTGCTTTGGAAAATAGTACATTGTGCTGGTAGGTTGTAAAGTGCTTCTCAGCACAGCTTTGTATCCACAGTTTACAGCTCAGTTCATCTCTGTAGCTATGAGGCTGAATGCTTTAGTGCTTGGCTAGGAAGAACCATGAATAACTGCAGCTTTTCCTAATGCGGTTTTATTCCTCTCAGGAGAGGAGCAAAAGAAAACATCATGGTCACTGAAGGGCCATTGTCAAATGTTGTTCAGCCCAAAGTTTACACAAATTACAAGAGAAATCTAAATATTTCCATGTTTTAAGAATACTAAATGAACAGTCACTAACTGAGCGCAAATAGGGATATTTTCTCCATCATTAACAGGGACACTCTCCATTATTTCAAATAAAATGTTGATGTTTCCTCACTCTACCCTTTCACATAAAGGTTGTAGCCCAGCTGCTTAAAAAATACTTTTTCTTTTTGCTTTTTCAGAACCTCTATGATTACCTTTGAAATTTGTAGCTATAACTTGAATTAAGGACAGGGAAGAACAGGAATGTTCTGAGTACTATTTCAGACCCTGGTAAACATGTCTTGGAAATAATAGATCAGCCTCCAAATCACCAGCTGAGGAAATGGCAGAAATCCCATTGCTAGATCTCAAAAGGACATTAAAAATAAACCCAAAGAAATAAATCAGCTTCACACAAAGGGGCTGGAATAGGCCAGGTTTTGTTTCAGAGTCTCAAAAGTTCAGTTCTTGAAAACGGATAGAACTCCAAATTTAATTACTGACATTAATATCCACTCTCTAGCCACACAAAGCCAGAATTTCCATCAGTCTCCCACTTCCATGAGACTGTTAACCACTTGGCTGGTGGATGACCTGAAATATATCTCCTCCAAGCCCTCCTTACAGTAGCACATTATAGAGAGCACTTTGTATATCCAGGTATATGACCAGCAGAAGGGCCAGGGCACTCATCCAGGAAAGGAAATTCCTGTTTAAAACCCTGTGCCACCGAGTATTTCTTTAACACAGGCAAGTCTCGCTTCTACCTCCATAACATTGTAGAGGCCAAACTTTCTTTTTATTGTTCTTTGAGGATCAACATTTTTTTGTCTTTTTTTTTCTGCTTCTCTCTACACAATTATTTTTTTTTTTTTAAATCACCTTTAGTTAGATTCAAATTGAAATTTTCTTCCTGAAAAATCAGTTTTTCACATGAGACCTCCCCAACCTTAGTGTCTGGTATGTCTGGCTCTTCCCACCTTTCTCCTTCCCCCAACAGAGGTTCAATAGACTTGGGACAGCACAGTAATAAGTCAAAACCCAAATGGAATAATGTTGTCTTCTGGCCTCTCATAAGAGCATTTTTGTTGGGATGATCCAGTCTCACTCATGCATAAGGCACCTCCCCAAGGAGCTCAGGAGCAATTTGCAGGAGCTTGTGCAGACAACAAACTCCCTCCCCAGTCTTCTCAGGAGACCGAGATGCCCATCCTTCACTGCTGCTGACACAATGCTTCGCTCATTCCCACATCTAATGACTGGAACACCAACCCACCAACTGGCAATATACCACAGTATTCCTCCAGTGCATTTAGAAAGGAAGATCAGACAGAAGACTAGGATCAATGTTGAGGAGAGACAAATTTTCCAATCTCAGTGATTGGCTGACACAGCACCGGAAGGTATAAGGTTGTTAGAAGAACTGGTTTACCTTCTAATTTTGGCCCTTGCGAGTATGTGACTGAAGACAAAGATGCACAGTCATGACAGTTTGTAGCAGTGGTTCCTAAACTTTTCCAGTCACAAATTCACTTATCTGTGCAATAAACCCACTTCATTTATACTGTCAGCCTCTTTCCCCAATTCTGAGAAAAACTGGTTTAACAAGGATGCAACAGTATAACCCATCACCCTCACAACTCATCCCTATGATGCTGTGCTACCTACAGGTTCCCACCAGGAACAGGACGATTCCTCTCGGTTTGACCTCATCTCTTCTCTGGAGGTTAAAGAGCAGAACCATAACTTAAATCAAACTACATAAACTTACGGAAAGGTCTTGGCTTAGGGCAGAAAGCAGGTAGGTGTGTGGGAGGGCGGCAAAAGCAGTCATAGGTACCTGGTTTCTCTTTTATTATTCTATAATTTTTTTACTGGATTTTGTGTTTCCCTCAGCCTCTCACTTGCCAACAAAGATACTCTGTTATTAGAACTGTATACTCCACCTAAAAATTAAGACCCGAATTATCTACTGGGCAATGTTAAAGTAATTAAAACAAGTCCAAGGAAAGACAGCAGTGTGCAGTGGCCTCGGCCTTTGCTGCAGACATTTGATAACTATGACTACTTTAAAAATAATTTTTGTAACTCCAAATGCAAATTTTACACACCTGAAAACACCCTATATTGATACCAATGAGCTGACCACTTAGAAGACAACTTCATGTAAATATTTCAAACTCATTTCTCCAAGGTACCAGTAAAGCCAGTGACTCAATAAGACTTTATAATAGAATCATAGAATCATACAATCATTAAGGCTGGAAAAGACCTCAAGGATCATCAAGTCAACCATCAACCCAACACCACCCAACCCACTAAACCATGTCCCGAAGCACCACATCTACACATCTACGTGTATCTCTTCCTACAACTTCGTGCACTTGAGCCTACCTAACCGCTAAGAGGTTGAGCGTACGTTGGTTCAGAATAATTCCCTTCTCCACCAAAGGAAGAGACTTTTATTGAAATCAATAAAGACGTCATGGCACATATGTACGTTTTCGTCTTCAGGAGAACAGGTAAGACTGTGGCAAGGTTATGAAGTCATTTTGCCTCTCAGCAAGTATTTCCAGAAATGCCAGCTCTCAGAGCCTGGTCCTGGAGAAGGGACAGTGGGTGGCAAGGACCACCTGAGCTGGTAAAATAGATTTGATGTTCCTGGTTTATTTTCCATCTACTGTCAAGCAGGTCTGCTAATGAGAAGACAGAACAAACTAGAGGAGACAACAACCATGCAAGTTTATTGCCCGAGTATTACTTTTGAGTTTCCTACTGCCAGACAATAAAATAACAGGGTGTGTTTATTTCCAGGGCGGAGAGGGCACCCACTTCAGCACTGCAATAAACTGGGAGACACTGAAGTGATAAATCAGGAAGGTTTGGTAGCAACTAAAATTAAAAGCAAGCCTCACTAAATCTTAAAAATGGGATGGCTACGTAAGCAACTTGATGCATAGTTTCTATTGTTGTTTACAATAAGACAGTTATCTATTTTCTCAAGCTATGAAGTGCTTTCTGTATTAAAGTACTACTGCCATCATAAAACACTTGTGAAAATTAATAGCCAACTTCTCTTCTGCACTGAATATTAATTCCTATATGAACATTTCTTGCCACACAGCTTTCAGAACACTGTCTCTCCCAGGATATTTAATTTCATGCTGAAAGCAACTTTTGATCAACCTACACAAATTACTGAATGAAGAGGATATGGTGCATCTAATTGCCTGTCTAAACTCCAGGAAAGCACTCCCCACTGTGAGTTACTAGACTTAAAATTAAAAATTAATTATTTTTTTTTAATTTATAAACAAAAACTGCTGAAAGAACAGATAAGAAGTGGTAATGGTAGATGGCAGGGGGTTGTTAAAGAAAAGGTAGAGCTGTGAGGCAAATTCGGGACCTGGATTCAGTTAAAATGAAATGGTTTCAAATATGTCATCAGAGTAAGTATTGTTAATACTGTCAAGATGGAAGAAGGTTAAACTACAGGCAAGAATATAGAGTGATCAGAATTAGAGTTACAGCAAATATTACGTGTGATGGGGAATAATATCAAAAAGATGTTCGAGAGGAGAGAAAAAAAAGCAGCAACGCCAGAGCCCCCAGAGAAAAAACAGTATCTTGGACACAGCCTTACAACCAGCCAAGGCAGCAAGGTCATCAAGTCGCTTACAGAATACATATATTAGCCCAGTCTAGAGACACATTAGGTATTCCTGTTTGGCACAGTGAACTTCACATCAAAACCAGTTCATACACTTCAACACATCTCAGGGTTGGAAAGGTTCAATGAGGTTTCTGAGTACAGTTAACATTAATCATTCACAAGCTGGAGTGCCCAAATTAGTATGAAAAATACTGCAGTAAGTGCAGATTGGCCAAATAATAATTAAATTAATACTGTAAAAAAAATAAAAAAGAAAAAAGAAAAAGAAAAAAAAAGACTGCACTGAACAACTGCTTCGTTCGGGGGAGAGGGGGCAGGAACAAGCAGAAGTGCCTCTAGCTACTGGACCCTCTGCTGAGCATTTCTGAGTTTCTAACAAGGTGAACTAAAAATGCTCCTAGTTATTTTCTCTTTTTAGGCTCTAGCCCTGGAAACATTTATAAAGACCACTAAATCCCTGCTTCTACACACCCAAGTTAAGGTTTCTGCAAAAATGCTGACAGGATCCTAATTCTGATTTCTCCATCTCCGCTGAAACCACGCGAGGGTTTTATAAAGCTGCTAATAAAACACAACCTGAAAGCTCGTATCTTATTTCCTTAGCAAAGGTAACTGAAATGATGCTTCATGCTTTAAATTAACTTAGCTGTTGCATCCTTTCACTTGAGTCAAATACTCAAACCTCTGTTATATTGTTCTCATTTCCTTCCCACTTTGAACTGACATCTGATAGCCCACATAAAACATTTTGCACAAAATTATACTGGTCAAAACCTTCAAGAAAGAAAAAGGAAAAAGCCATCAGCTTTCTAATGTTTTTATCTATACAGCCCCTCTCTTGTTCTTGATAGTATGCTTATAAATAATTAAAATACATGAACAGCAATAACAGCAAAATACTTTCCTTATAGGCTTGAACTCAACTTTCTTATTATCACCATGATGAGCCTCTATTTAATCTTGCCTGTGGTAGCCTTTATAATGATTACATAAAGAGATCTATTTTAGGAAGGTTATATCTTTGATCTCTTTTTATATATATAGAAATAATTTGCAACTGACAGCTCCATTACACTCACACATGATATTCTTCATCTGCAAATAAAATACTCTATATAAACAACTTAAAAAATCATTTTGCTTCCTTTAGAAAAGTGCATTCCTGCTTCTCTCAGCACATGCAAATTAAACCCATACTGTGAAAATCAAAGGGGGTGTCAATTCCTTACGCAAGTATGTAGAATTCATCACACAGTAAGTTTTATTATTTGGATTTTTTTTTTAATCAACTGCCATGTAAACACATCTATTTATATAAATCTGCCTGCAAAACAATGAGGCATTTCTAAGGCAGGTACAGTTCATGTGATCTCTCCAGAAAGCAGAGAAAGTGAGAAAGATGAAGGAACCTTTTTTTGCCTGGCCTTATGGAATGAGCACACAGCCAAGTGCACTGAAGGACAGGGCTTAGCGTACAGTACCACTGAACCCGCCTTGCCTCCAGCACCACCTTTCCCACCATGCTCTTCATCCCCTCTCTCTGTAGCCTTGTCTTACATACAGTCACTTTATTTTCTATGTACTGTCAGTCATGAAAAAGTTCAGGAAATTACTGACAGAATAAACTTCCACGTGCTCTTTCCTTAATGTCTTCAGTAAATGTGTTCAATAGCTTGTGTTCTACCTGCTTCATTACATGTTTCACCTGACCATAGTTACAATGATATTTATAAAACCATAGGGAAGATCTACAGGGACAAAGCCAAGGCGCTGTCTTCTATCAAAACTGACCAATATACTTACAAAGGAAAAAAAAAAAAAAAAGACAAGACCACCAGGGAAAGGAGTGTTTCACAGGGCTGCCAGGACCAATGTACCAAAGAAGTAGTAGCTTTCATAGAACTTACATCAGTCGCTATGTGCCAAAAAGGAAAAATAAGGTAAAAAGAAGAAAAATAAGTTGAGAAAAAACAAGAAGGCGGAGGAAAAGGTATTTCAAAGCAAGAAAAGGAAATACATTTCTGAAAGGGAACTACCCACAGCATCAGTCAGCTAACATTAGTTGAGGATGCTCACCTCTGTTTCCCAATTAACAAAGATAAACCCGTACTGTGGCTTCTAAAACTTCGTAACACAGCCTGTGTATCCCTTCGGTAAACAGACATTTATGAATGAGACAACTCTTATCAGTTTCTCAGGGTTTGAAAGAAAGTCTTGGAAACGCTATGCTGTTTTATTTTTATTCATACCATACAAAAGACATCCCCTGATTTAAGTCAGATTGTATCACTGCACAAAATGTGGCAAATTGCTGTGTTAGGATGGTATAGGTTCAAGAACACAAGTCCCTGCTTGATCCCAGTGATCTGCAAACAGTTTGCAATGATTTGAGGGACCATATTGATGAGACAGAACGAACGCTGCAAAGTATTTATCCTTTGGGTGGTTAGGCACTGGCACAGGTTGCCCAGAGAAGCTGTGGATGCCCCATCCCTGGAGGTGTTCAAGGCCAGGCTGGATGAGGCTTTGAGCAACCTGGGCTAGCGGAGGGTGTTCCTGCCCATGGCCGGGGGGTTGGAACTCGATGATCTTTAAGGTCCCTTCCAAACCAAACCATTCTGTGACTATATGATCTACAAATACATATGTATCTGCCACCAAGAGCAAGTGACTTTACTCAATACAACCTCTAAACTCGAGAGATGGGGAAAATATAGTTCTGTTCCCCAC
>NW_010141546.1:0-259 GCF_000699245.1 Pterocles gutturalis | reverse complement strand
TTTCTGCTGGAGTGTGACTAAATGCACTCTACTGGCAGACTAGATTTAATCATGTTCTTCTCCTTCACAAGATGGTTATAAAGCTGCATTAACATCCTCAGGCAAAAGTCTCCACACAAATTAAAAGGAATATTGTTTCTGTTTTAGAGATGTGACAAAACCCTGTAGCCAGCCACCAGTATTTCCTCTCACCCTGGTTGTTAAAATACCAACATTCACATCACCTCTAAGTTCACAGAATCACAGAATATTAGAGATT
>NW_010141545.1:64582-71334 GCF_000699245.1 Pterocles gutturalis | reverse complement strand
CCTTTTAACGAGATCCCTGCAAAAGGGAAACCCACCAGAAACAGCAATGTTTTGTGTGCTTGTGCTAACCCAGTCCACTATCCATCCTGAGATATGGGACTGGAAAAAGAGAAATGGGAGAGAGAAAGAACAGGAAAACAAACCAGCACCTCTACCTATATAAATCCTGACATTTCAGAGACATTTGAACAGCAAGGGAAGCAAAAAATATAAACAAAAACTATTTCTCTTGTGTCTGCCTTTCTCTGAGCACAAAGGGGAACACAAAGTCAAGTCATTCGTTATATATTTTATAGTGGAACCTAACACTTCCCCATCATGCTTCTTTTAAATGCTTACACCGATATAAAACATTGCACCAGAAGTACAGTTTCGTTTATACACTCACAATGCAGGTCCCTGTTCTTTAAAAGAGATGAAGTGTTGAGGGCCCCATTACTCAAGGGCTAATTGCACGAGCAGCGATACTGCACAGTGACAGGAGACCACTGCAGCTCAGAGCGTGAGAGAGGAGCCCTGCCCGGGGGAAACTGCTGGGACAGCTTCTGGGAAGAGCTGGCAATCGATACAGATTTATAGTCTTGTCTTGTCCCTTTCCTCCCCCCCAAAAAGTAGAAAAAGAAGAGCAAACTAAGTCTTGTCAGCCTTGTTCCATGATGTAGAAAATTAAACCAGGCTGAAAAAACCACAAGAAGCCACTGGCTGGGGAAGATCCCCGGGCAGCCGCCGCGCAGCTTATGGCAACTGCTTCATGCGCTGCTGGGTCACTCTGCATCTGTGGAAGCAGATGGAGAAATTTAGAGACCGAGAAAAAAACAACTCTCTCGCAAAGCCTTTTCTTGGTCACTTCAAAAAAAAAAATTCAGTTCTCACACAAGAATGAATTCGGAAGCTGAAATGAACCTGTTGGCTGCAAAACCAAAGAAATCCGCAGAGGCTTTTGAACCTGCCTTTACACGAGCACATCAGTGAACATCTCCCAAGGGTTTCTGGAGGTTCAGCGCTACGGTGGACAGGGCACTATGACATCAGAAGGCATTATGTGGCTCTCCCAATACGTTATGACATAGGCAGCGATGATCAGATCAACTGAAGAGCTCAGGACAGATCCTGGACCCAGCGGCACCAGCCATGTCACCAGGGTCCCTCTGAGACCTCCCCTGCGGCTGGACTGTGACAGCCACCAGCGCAAGGCAGGTCCCAGCCCAGAGTCTGGATCCTGACCCCTCCAACCCTTCTATTCCAAATCCATTATTACTGTGGATAAACCCACTAAAACTCCATGAAATTTGGAGCATTAGTTGGGGGAACAAGCGCTACTGCTTTAAGCTACGAGCAGAGCCAAACACAGCCACAGTTTAGAAAGAACCAGCAGATGAGCCACAAGACCTTTTGTGCGGCACATTTATCATCGCACGCATCGAGCTTAATAGATCTCACGCATTTTCACATATGGCTGTGTATTTTTAAATTCATTTCTTTCTTGTTTTAGCTGCCTTTCATAGTTCTTCTGCTTCCTAAGAAACTCTGAAGTGTGTGTTTCATTAATAAGAACTAACTTTCAAAAGAAAATATTCCTCTCAATTTGTGAGGGAAGGCACTACTGTGACCTCTCCTGAGACAAACTATTGCTTATGGAAAAGGGAAAAAAAAAATAGTAGAGTTGGGCTTCAAAGGTCTGGTTTCCATATGACAGAGCCCAGAATAAAAATATATCAAACAAAACTGTGTGTTTGAGGGCTCGGCATGAAAGAAGTACACAGACTGCACAGGAAACTCTTCTTCAGCCCAACCTGTTTTTCTCAGCACAAACCTTCAGAACAGATTCTTCAATTGCGGCTTTGCTTCACATCCTTACACCATTTATTACCTGTATTTTCAATATTCCAAGAGACACTTTAATCACCACACTGTGCTTTAATTGTTATTAGCATTTAGATTATATGGTAATCTTGCAGCCAGAAGTCAATATTAAATTACTGTCCTTGCCCACTGAAGAGTAATATATAGAACAGAGCTGAAATGTGTTTTAAAGTTTCAGTTCAATTTTATGTCCTAATTACTCCGGAATATTATGGAAGAACCGTTACATCGTACCATATATTCCTGTCATCCCACAGGCAGCTTTATAGTAACTTTACAGAAGTATATTGAACTCATTACGGGGGAGCGTAATTGAAATGATACAAAGAAAACTGCGAGCTGTTAATAAAGCTGTGTTGTTTGCTGGGTCCTATCCACCCCCTGTCCCTGGATTTTCAGCATGAAGCTGGATGTCAAAGACCCAGCACACGATCCGAGCGGACGCGTCTGAGTCCCTGTCTGCCGATGGAGAGCCAGACCCTCGACTCCAGGCAACACCCGGAACGTGGCTATACCAAACCGCACCAGTTGCGAGTTTGACTCCAAGCTGACCTTCTATTTCATTTTCCTTGGGAGGAATCCAGCACAACTCACCCAAGCACAAGTCACCCACCTGTCCAGCTGCTGAGGTTCAGCTCTCTCTAGGGAGGCGACTGTTCTCTGTTACACCCCAAGTGCTCCTGCACAGAGGTACACAGAATTTGCCCTGGGAAGCTGGAGAAATTCAGTGGGTTTTCACGTTTGCTGTCACATTATTGCTATTGAATTGAGATTTCTCCTCGTGAGAGCCGACAGAAATGGAGAATCACTTGAAGAACACTTACAATATTATGAATTAGACAAAAACAGCGTCACATCCAGTATTTAAGCTGTTAGAGCTCTGTGCTCCTCATTATGAGATCCTCACAGATCTGATCACTTCTCAAAGACCGTAGTGTCATGTGTCATCCACGGGATGATGATTTGGGTATTGCCATGCTGCAAGGCGCTGAGTCAGAGCTGAGCGCTCACTGGTGACTCACTGATGCCAATTCCTCTTCTTTCCGATTTCTCATCCAGGAGAAAATGACCCAGTCTGACTTTGCCTCACTTTATGAGAGCTGACAAGGCAAGAGACCAAGGAAAAACAGTTCCAAGTAATAAAGATTCCCTGCATTGCATTATTTTATGAGGACACAGAAGTCCAGAGACAAGAATCAAGGTTTCCAGGTTAAATCTCTAGCACAGGGCACAGCATCCAAGATTTCACTTAATATTTCATTAATATACTGAATCCAAAAGATAAAATTAAAGACATCTCAGGAGGAGAGAGCAGAGCTTGACTGCCATAATGGCCTTTCACCTTCAGAATTACCCTGTCTCATGTATACACCAGACGTGTTTTCAAATTTATCTTTGGTGTCAAAAAAACCTTCCCAATATTATAAAACACTAAACAAGGTTTTCATTAGCTTTTAATTAAGTGCATTTGCTAAAACCTGAATTATCATTTTAGATTTAAAAGTACTGAAAACCGAAGACGAGTTTTTTGGCAAACGTAAAATTCCAATTACGTTTGTGAAGTAATTGAGCAATGAGAAGCAAGACTGTTTACATCACTCAACGCGAAGGCAGCTTCGCAGACTTGCACAAACGGGCAGCCTCCTCTTTTGGAGCAGCTCTGCAAATGACAAAGGACATTTCTGAAGCTCCCAAGATACTCCTGTATCTTGATTGATAGGCAGCAAACCGCAAGGATCACTTAGACAGTAATTATTAATCCTGCCAATTCTACAATCTGAAGGCTTCCAAGTGTTTTGCAAACATGAGTAGATTCAGTTTCATAATTCTTTTTAGTACGTAATTAAATCCTATCACCTTTCTACAGACCGAGATGCTGAGGAATACTAATTTTGCTAAAGGTTAGCTTGGCTGCCTGGAAAGGAAACCTCTGGGACTGGCTCTGCAGCCACCACAGCAGCAGGCACTGCCTGGTTTGCAGCACCAGCTCCAGCACCACGATATTTCAGCTCCATGGCACTAGGTCTCCTTGCAGGGAGAATTTCGAGAGCACCTACTTCTAGAGCACAGCTTCGGCAGGCCAACAAAACCAAGCAAGCAAACAAAAACACCCCTAAAAACCCAGCAGATGCCTTTATGCTTTCTTTTCACTCCTAGCAGCCATCCTTCCTGGAAGGTTTTCCATCGCTGCTCCTGACACCAGCTCATCGTTGCCTCCAGCCCGCGATTGCAGCGACACTGTGCTGCCCACACAACGCCATCGCACCATCCCGTCCGCTGCCTTCACCTCCCTGAGCCCGAGGGGCTGTTTTTCTCAGCATACCTTTCAGACAGGATCAGTGTGCTGATCCTAACTCCTAACAGAGTCCTCTGGACTTCTGCAAAGGTGTCTCTTGAATCACGGCAGATTCACAGGTAACACAGGAGCACCACGTCCAACCTGCACCCTCAATATACAGCATAGGCAAGATTCATGCGAGGTATAACCTTGTTCTAGCCTTCGCAGTTGGGAAGAATCTTCTCCAATACAGTTGTATGCATCTGTTGCAAGTACAGAGTGCTAAAAAACCACCCAACATCTACAGCAAACATTAATAGTTTGGCTAGAAGGCAAGAAAATCTAAAGTTAAGTCTGTAACTCCATCCTGTGGTACGTAGGTATTACAACACATTTTTTTTAAATCCATGGACACAAACATTTTTCGATTCTGTACTGTAACACCTAGGCAAGCCAGAGTGCCTTTCCAGATTCCCTTTCCAATAGCCTTCCTCACGCACGTGACCTAGGAGAGATGAGCCTTGTCAAACTGTGTTTGCTTCAAGCCTTTTGCAACTTAATTGGGGATACTGAAGAAGGGTCCAAGATGTCCTTTTGTTCATGCCAGTACTGAGAAAACCTACTACTAATATAATAAATTCTTTCTAAATGGGTCTTTTCACTGATCTCAACACCTCTTCTGCCAAAGCAATGGACAGACATCTCTTCTGCAAACCACCAGGTGGGTTACGTGCTGCTGCCTCGCAGCCCAACCCTTGGGCTGGACGTTCCCTCCTTCAGAGACCTCCAGGGAGGGCAGCTTACGCTCCTTAAGCTGCCTTCAGCAAAATCAGTCAAGTTAGCTTAACAGCTGAGAATGGGCTTGTAAGCAAAGCTGGCTGCCTTCATTCAAAGCTGTTTAAAGCCATTTTGCACCAGGAGCAGAGTTCTGGGACGAGGGTCTCAGTGTGTGCAGCGCTATCCAAGGGCAGGATATCTGTTTGCACAATCTGGTCCAGCAGAAAACATTTCCATCATTTCCAGCCAGTGTGCATCTGCTAGACATTCTCTCAGTGTGTGCAGCGCTATCCAAGGGCAGGATATCTGTTTGCACAATCTGGTCCAGCAGAAAACATCTGATCATTTCCAGCCAGTGTGCATCTGCTTAGACATTCAGTGGTACCATGTGGAATACCCCATTCTTGAAGAGAGAAAAAAAATCTGATGAAAAGCAGATTATTTCCTCCCTCCCCCTTTTTCCCTTTAGCCCCGTTTTGTCTGGCTGAATCAACTTTGTGATTTGCTCCATGTTGCAATGGGTATACAAAGCCCATGTTATTCATAAAGATAAAAAGCAAAAGAAAAAAAGAAACCCACTTGCTGAAGCGTATTACCATCAAATTTCTTCTTCAGGCAACTTCTCGGTATCATGATTTTTCAACTCTAAACAAACCTCTTGCTGAGAAGGCTCTGACTGACAGCGGGAGGAAGGGAGGTTAATCACAGAGGTGTATACCCACTGGAATTTGTGTTTTAAGACAGACAAGCAAAGGGAAAAAGCAATAGTTACATAGCAAAACAAAGCAGTGCCTCTTGAAAGGAAACATCATAGCAAATAGCGTAGATTTTCACTCAAACATTAAAAAGAAATCTTTTTTCTTAGCTAAGAGACAATCCTACATCTTCATTTTTCAAGCAACAGTAGCATACACTGAAAGAGCGCCTGTCAATTTAGCTGAAGACAAGAAGTGTCCCTTTATAGCAGTTTTTAACATGCATTCATGAATTCTACATGAACAGAAGTGTCCTTGTTAGCTTCTCAAGTTCACATTTACATTCAGAGCAGAGATTCAAACATATTTCAGCAGTGGTATGACCAAGCATGGACGAGCATTTTCGCTCATCAGCCTGGCGTGGAAGGGAGTGTCTCCCCTCTCCCTTTTTTGTTTTTAAAATCTTCACAGCTCTATACGTTTTTAGAGGAAAATTTGTTCAACTTGTTTCTCGGTTGCTCTCTGCTTATTGACTTGAAAGTTGTGATTTCACGTGTATTACAGGGCCAGCCTCCTCCCCTTCCTCTCCCTCTTCCCTGCACACTGACCTCGACTACTCCCACAAATCCCATCAGCCGAGTTGACTTCCATCACTCCCATAATTAAGACACAGAACGATGAAACAAGTGCCTTCTCAGCAGCTGTCTCAGAGCTCCAACAACAGCCCACTCTCATCAATTTTGGCAGCAGTGTGTTTGCTCTGCATGAACTTTAAGGCACCTGAAGACGTATTGAATTTGGCATGTTCTCAGCAATCCCTTTAGGAACTCTTAAGTGGATGCTCACCTTAGATTTTATTTCATTTCCATGGTTCAATAGCACAGACAGCGGGATGATTGCACAGAACCACTATTTGTCATTGCTTTGAACTCCCCCACTCAGCACCTAAACCAGAAGCCCAACGCGTCCCTCTGCAGTCGCAGGATTTTTCACTGGCTGGGTCGCTGGGGAACTTATTTTATCTCCACTTCCCTCCTCTTTTCCCTTGCACATGAACATACATCTCTTCCCACGATGATGCAGCAGATAAAACGGATTAATTTACCTCTGAAAATTCAGGGAGGGTATAAACTGTTCTA
>NW_010141545.1:53073-64551 GCF_000699245.1 Pterocles gutturalis | reverse complement strand
AAGAGCGTAAAGCAATTTGATCGCTAATTAAAATAGAGAAGATCATGATAAGATTATAATCCTCATGTTATTGCTTTTGTTGTTTGGGGTTTTTTTCAATTAAGTTTAACAGATCACCATCCTCAGAACAAGTGAATTTTTACCTGCACCCTTCCTGTCTGGAAGCTGTTGGAAATGAATACAGAGCTTGCTCTAACGAGAAGGAAAATTCTTCTTAGGTCCAGATTTGTCCACTTACACTCATGTCAACCTCAGCCTTAATTTTTGTCTATTCCTCCCCTTCCCTGGTGTCTATCCACACGATGCATTATCGCAGCTCGCTCTGACAAGCTGATGAAGCATGACTATTCTAATCTCCTCTTGTTAATCATTTCCTCAATCACCCTCAGCCCTCTGCTCTGCATCTGTTTCAGTTTATCTTCTCTGAGTGCCTGGGATTGTAAACCATTTTCTGGCCAAGGTTTCACCAGAATCATCCACAGCACTACCAGTTCTTCCCTATCTCCATTTTATCAAGATAAATTCAGTGACACCAACTGCATTACTCTTCATTTATACAAGAATATATATTCTTCTCCTTCCTACTCAAGGGTCAGAAACAAAAACTAGTTTTGTTTTTTCTTCATACATATGTGCCTAATACAATTCTGATCCTGTTCTCTCTTGCACAGAGCAATGCTGATGTAAGATGCTACCACTGCCCACCTGCACTGGATTTGCAGCAGTATAAATAAAAAAATAGTTTTTTCTTCATACATATGTGCCTAATACAAATCTGATCCTGTTCTCTCTTGCACAGCAGCAAAGCTGATATAAGATGCTACCACTGCCCACCTGCATTGGATTTGCAGCAGTATAAATAAAAAAAAATAGAGACCAACAGAAAATCAGGACCCAGCTGCTCATGGCAAGTGGAAGACATGTAACCTTGGGAGTCACAGCCAAGACTGGCCCCCACTTCATCCCATTCCCTGGGTGAAGCTGCTGCTATCCCAGCGAAGAGGACGAGCAGCCCAATACAGCAGCTGGCCGCGGTTATTTCTCTCTCTGGACCCGGATCCTGTCTATGCAGCACAGCCATGCTCTGAGCAGAGGTGCCAACGCAGGAGCCACGCACACTGTGTTCAGTGCGGCTGGGGCTCGCCCACCGCTCCGGAGCCACCAGGAGCCTGGCCAAGGATTCTGGCCATCTGCTTATTGCTTGTGCTCCCTGGACCTGGTTTTCCCCATCTGTGAAATAAGGGATGGGGTTTGATCTCAATTATAAAACATTTGGATAAGTCCTGATGCAAAACCCCCAGTGCCTATGTGATACCAGTTTGCCACATGTGACTCCCCATGGGCCACCAGGCCCCAGGAGACAACAGTGAAGCCGTTCTTAGCATTGAGATTTTATTGTCAGGCTTCAAGAAACAAGAATCTCAAGTGTGGAAGGAAGAGCAAAGCACACCACTACTTCAAATCCTTCTTTTACAGCAACATAAAGTGGTCATCTAATGCAGCGCTATCATAAAATTAAATCATGCTCGCTTGTCATTTTGTATGGTCTATCCCGACAGATTAAAAACTACATGGCAAAATGTAATTTCCCAAACTGAAGGTATAAGAGGGGTTTGAAATATCTTCCTCCGCAGTGTCTGCTCAGTCCCGCGTCCTCGTGGCAATAAAGCAGCAGTCACAGTCGGACAGAATTTAGCGCTGCTGTCTGCCTCCAGGGTACAGCACCACTCGTCCCGACGGTGTCAAGGGACACGGCGAGTGACAATTACAGCAGCGTGCCAAGGCTGTCTTTTTTTCTTTAGAGAAATCCTGGCAAAGGGAGAGCTTTTCAAGTGTAAAATGTTATAAATATATAGTTGGGAGACGTGAACATAGTTTTCCCCACTCCATCCTGCTTTCAAGGCAAGTATGACACTTGCAGTAGCTATCCAAGACAGAGACTGCGAGTAAGGGCTGCACCAGCCCCTCCCCAGCACGCACAGCATCTCTCCACAGCAGAAACCGCTTCAGCTAGACCGACCTTTACTTCCAACAAGAATCATTCCCATAGGGAGCTAGCAAGAACACAAAATGCTGTCTACAACCTACGGGAGCAGGGGCTGTGTAAGCACGGAGGGCGATGGCCCGCAGCCCGGGTTACTCTGCTCCCGCCACACCTCCTCCGTGCCAAGGCTGCTGTCACCGGCACGGGCAGCGGGTGCCAACCGCACTGTCACCTACACAAACCCTGTAAATACCGACCAACCCGGCCAGCTACGCCCGAGTCAGCTCCAAGGTACCTGGAGGTGGTAAATCTGTCCTTACATGTAGGCAGCAGCAGGAACAAGGAAATTGCCAACAACATCGGAGCTGCAAACACAGAAAAACCTCTGTTGAGCTCAGCCCAGAGCTGCAAAGCGAGACCCCCAGCCTTCAGCTCCTGCCCATACATGATATTCAGTCCAGCCCTGGGGAAGGTCATGCAAATGACTAAAAGTGGCACTTAAAAAAAGCAAGAAAGGGTGTCTAGCAAAGCACATCTACACACCTGATAAAACCAGCACAGCCATTCCAAAGCCCTGCTTCTCATTTATAATCATACCCCTCAAAAAAAACCCCAAACAACCACAGTAATTTAAACTAAGAGTCAGCTCCAATCCCTTCCACAAAGCAACAATACAACATCTTAGAGAGACACTTATCCAAAATAAACGTGCAGGAATTCTGTAACTTTACCGAAAGTCGTATATATTACAGCTGGCTCCGTGCTCTGGCACAGGCTCTAAGCTCTATTGATTAAAAGGTCTGCTAAGATTTATCAGACCTGAGAATGCACTCTACTTGATTAGGATTTCCAGCTTCAAACGCAGAGTCGATACCAATTTTCATATGTGACACAAAGCGGTCAGATTTCCTCTGTCCCCACGTGAAATTTGGTATCACTGGTCTTATTCCCAATATTGGAAAAGCAGGAACCCAACACACCAAGAACCAAAGAAATCCAGTTTTCGAGCAGAAGGGCAGCTCCTGCCTCTCAGGGCTGTAGGAAAACATCTTTGCAGAAGTGAGAACTGGAACCTGTAAACCGTCAGTAAATGGCCTAGAGAGCAACGATTCTTGTTAGTGCGCCGACGTGCTGAATCCTTCCCTCTGCGCAGGATAAGAATATTCCATCGCCTCTTCAAAATTACACCTTCAGTAGCACTGGGGATAGAAAGACATCTAACAAAAACAGCAACGTTTAATTTATGTCCTTAGAAGTTGTATATACATCGACATTTACAAATTTGTTCATTTTTAAAAGGCTACACCCAAGTTAGATCTATCTTGTGAATCCACTCACATACTCAGCCGGATCCTTGGGCTGACTGCAGAAGTGATTTTCTCTCAGGTCAGCACTTGTGATCAACTGGACCAATACTTCTGTGACCACACAATCAGAGGCAGAAATAATATATTAAGGTTTAAGCAGCTGCATTTCAGGCACAAACAGCTCTTTTTTCAGTTCCAAAAGGAGACAGATTTGTATGTGAGGCTGGATGCTTGCACTCATGCTCCCTCATTTAATCTGGATTTAAGACAGTTATGGCATGTGAAGGGACCTTTTGAAATGTAACTGAAGATGGACTAAAAAAAATAAAGATCGTGGCCTTAGCAAAAAAGAATGAAGCCCTTGGAAGAAACACAGCTTAAAATTCACATTTCGAATGACCACTCTCAGAAATTATCCTGAGGCTTCATCACACTCATCTACTCTAGAAACTCAGCTGATGTGGTTCAGGTTTGGGGGTTTTTTTGAATCTTTCTCCCTGCTGGGACAAGCAGCAGGTTCTCTATGGACAAGCTTTCTGAAGGTGCCTATCTGCTTAGACGTGTAAGCTATTCTTCAGGGTTTTTAACACCACCTTAGCACATAAAAATGAGAGCAAATACCTTCAGCATAAAGAACCCCCCCCAACCAACAACTTGTGCCAAGTTGCTTCCTTAGATGCCTAAATGCCTTAAAAAAAAAAGACTCAAAACTGTGCAGGGATGGCCAAGCAAGGTGCAGTGTCCATTTCACATGGGAACGGTGTCAGTCTCTTTAGAAGCACAGCAGAAATGTAAGTTGGGAAAAAAGTCACATATCTAGGAATCATTACGGAGCGCGCGATTAAAGCACTCGTGTGTCTGCGAGGTGCTCTCCAAGACGCGGCAGCATATGTCATCCTCAAAATACAGACCAAAACAACATGTTCTCTTAATTTTTCTTGTTTACATTTGTTGGCAATTTTGAAAATCTGAAGTAGGATTTAAGTGTTTCGAGGGTCTCACCGATTCATTGCTCAAAATCCGGACCTCAGCATTCTCTTTGAGTCATCCTACTTATATTTAGCGGCAAGCAAATGCCTTGTGAATCTTTTAAAAATAAAGATGAAGAGGCTTCAATCAAAGCTGAGCAGAAGAAACTATAACTGTCCCACAGTTGTTCTCTTTGAAAATGCTCTTAATATTAATTTTTGAGTCAAAGGGACCCCAGAAAATAACTATCAGTGATTTCTAACAGCTGAAAAAACCCAAACTGTCATTCTGGGTGGTTTGCTGCAGCAGAAATGGGACCTGAGCAAACAGCATGAGGGTCTCCTGACACACTACAGCAGCCAGCTCTGTAAATCAGGACTGGAAGAAGCCCCAGTGCCCGCTTCCAATCCGCCAGGCACCAAGAGCATCAGACATGGTAACACATACATCACCTGAATTCATTCCAGCCCCACAGACCCCCCCTACTCCCCCATCCCA
The DNA here is from genome assembly GCF_000699245.1 of Pterocles gutturalis. Taxonomy (NCBI): domain Eukaryota; kingdom Metazoa; phylum Chordata; class Aves; order Pterocliformes; family Pteroclidae; genus Pterocles; species Pterocles gutturalis. The sequence goes on along the minus strand of NW_010141545.1, from coordinate 59,793 downwards.
TCCACGTTTCCCAGTTAACATCACTCAAAAAACCCAGACGCTTGCCAGTGTAAGCATCACATTCCCATCCAAAATTGAGGCACAAACTGAACTACAGGCTTTGACCAGTCCCCTCTTGCTACATCTCCATCAGTTCCATAAAAAAAAAATATACTTGTGAGCACTCTTATCCAAACCACGCAGATTTCTCCTTTTAAAGCAGTCACTCCAAATTTCACTAAGGCTTATACAAAAAGCCGACAGAGCCATTACATGCATTGAAATGTATTATAGGAACTAAATTTTTTCTGCAAGGTGATTCCAACGCTGTTTTCACTAACAGCAGCCTGGGCTCTCTGCGAGCACAGGACGGAGCCGCGTGTGCCCTCGGCAGGGACGCAGCCCAGCAATCCCCCTGCCCGTGCTCCCTCCTCCCCAGAAAGTTGCTTGGGCAGTTCCAGCACTCAACGTATGGGCTGCCTGGGTTGCTGTCAGTGTATATGAGGATGCCTATAGCAGAGAAGCATTTGCAGCGCCCACTCAATGTCTCGTTTTCATTGCCCAAGAGCCACTCCGACACCAGGAATTCATGCAAAGAACAAAAAATTCCCAGGCAGCTCACGCCAACATAAGGAACCAAACACAGATTTCCTTGTTTCCTTCCAAGTTTTCGGTATCAGAAGTACCCTTTGTAATGTGCATCCTTTCCATATGTTTACCGGCTTCTCCTGGAACCACGCTGCAAATCTACTTCTCCTCCTGTCCTCCCACTGCGTCTTGGCAACACCATCCGAATCCTGGCACTGCGGATGCTCCTCTACCCGTGAGCCCCTTTGGCGATGCGCTAGGACTTCCAGAATAAGGATCCTCCATAAAATGATGGAAAGTCAAGGAATTTTTATTTTTTTTTAAACAGTATAAATCTGCTGCTGACTACAAAACAAGAATTGATCCCATCCATTTCTCTGCAGACAGTATTTCAGGCTGACAGGCTGTTCCCGTTTTCCTCTGCATCAGCCTGTCTCTGCCCGTTATTATCCACGCAAACGAGGTGTACGGGTTCTGTTCAGCCCCTCTGCACGTGCCACTCCTTTTGGGGAGCCTGATCTGGTTAAAATACCCAGCAGTAGCATGGCCTTTGTCAATATTTGTATTGACAGATTGCCATTCTAGAGAAACCCCCAGGGACAGCCCCCGCGGCCAGCGGCACAGCGGCAGCAGATGCACTCGCAGCTGTGGCAGCCCGCTGGAACAGGCAGTACAGTGGCTTTTGGCAAAGCAGAAGCCATGTAGGGGGGGCTAGATTGGCTCCTTCTTGTGTTTATATTTGCCTTCTCCTCATCTAATAAGGCAGGGAAACAGATGCCCTCTCCTAACACACACAAGCTAAGCTGTTGGTAGCATCCAAGCAGGAAGGAATTCATTTTTAATCACCGTATTCTCTTCTTGGACTCAAGACGCTGCCTATAGCTTCAGCTGCACAACTGCCAAACAGTGAGTTACAAAGCAGCAGAGTTTTTGCTAGCTAATTATTTCTTCTCTTTAAACCAAACCAGAAAAATCCTCTTGCAAACCTCATCTATTCAAATTAATTAGATTTACAGTCCTGACAGGATGACCATCCAGCAGTAAAAACCTAAGATTCCAATACAAACAATGAATTAGCTCAGTCACCCAACAAACCAAAGCCCCAAAAGTCTCTTCAGTTCTCCTATGAACAGAATTGCCGTCCTTGCTCCAAATTGACGGCTTTTAGCAAGTGTTCAGAAGACTGTCAGAGAAGCTGTTTCATATCTGCAAGGGTGAATAAAATTTTCAGGAAAAAAAAAACCAAACCCCTGGGTCAAATGCAAGTATAACCTGCCTGGAAATCCCGTGTTAATAATGAGGGACACATGCTCCTAGGGGCTGTGGTTTTCATGAGACACTGGGAAGAGATATCAAGTGTTTAGGGCACTGCTCGGCCATCCACGAGGCACAGCTCTCCAGCCTCAACTTCTGCATTTCTAAGATGTCACGTCATGTGCAAAACTGAAGCATGACTGCATCTCTTGACTAAACAGCAGAGAAGATTTTAAGGGAAAAAGGAGTGTCTGCCTGGTGATGCTGACACGGGAACACATTTGTGAAATATTTCAAAATCTGGCCCAAACCTTCCTTCTACAGAAGTTTCAGCACATCCAACATCACCGCAATCAGATCCGATGCAGAACACTCCGACTTCAGGCAGATGTTTTGAGAAGGTCCTTCTACAAAAATCGATCCTCTCTGCTGACATTTTCACAACTGCCATCATATAAACTGGCTAAGGAACCATTTTATTCTTTTTTAATTCATCTTGTACCGCATTTATTCAAGAGGGCCCTAGGCTATACGACTCGGTTCCCTGCATTCCCAGGATGCAAATAAACTGTCATGGTGATTTCTGACGCAAGTACTCAGAGTAATACTGCCACTGAATTTGGTCCTGTGTGTTCATTAAAAAGAAAAACGGCAACTGGATATTTTCCAGTTACTCACCTACCAGCTCTTAACCCTCCTCACTTCCCAGCTCCCTTCCCCCTTGGCAAATGCAGTCGCCTGGCACGAGTGAACCCCACTATGGATCTGGAACCGCTGCAAACGTCACCTTCCATCACTGGGCAAGCCATGGGAAACCTCCACTTGGAGTCGGCCCCGCGCATTTCACCAGCTATTAGTAGCAAAAAGCTACTTTTGCACAGCAAGAAAAATACGGGAACACGGCATATCATCATGGGCAATAAACCCAGCAATGTTTGGTCAATCACGGGATGCAAACCCATCTCAGGGCTCCAGATCAGCGTTGCATTACCTAAATGATCCCTTCTAGTCTCATTTAAAGATGTGCTTTAATCCCAAAGCACTACTCAGGCTATTACTTTCTTATGAGTGACTTCGTAAACGGTGATTACCACTAACCCACTCCAGCAAACAGGGAGAAACAGACAGGTTTTATTTTCCCATAGCAGAACCATGGGAAAACATACGGATGTTTTATGCTTCCTTAAGCAGTAACGACCCATTCCGAGAGCTCTTCCTGCCCCGACTCTGCCCCGCGGGCAGGCTGCAGTCATCACCGGGGCAAGAGAACCCACAAGGCAGAGCTGGAGCTGAAGGGGAGATATTTTACAGCAGTTAGGGACTTTAACTGAATGGAAACTACATCTTCCACCCTCCCACCTCCTCTTACCTCTCTGGCCCTGACTTCAGTATCTGTTTTTCATTACGACATATTCAGTCTCATTTTCTTCATTACAGAAGCAAATGTGCAAGAAAGGAAAAAAAAAAATCCTCAATAGAGACAGCCTGGCAACAGAACAGACACGTGGAGGAGGACAGGGTCTGACCATTTTTAGCGAATAATGGAAGGTTTTCTGTAACAAAGGCGCTGCTGTCATGAAAGGATATTTTTAATATTGATAACTTCTTCATGCCCAAACTCCTCCATGAGCTGTATTATTACAAACTGAAACAGCTACTCTGATAAAGGGCAAGTCATCATAAATCATAAGAGGAAACCTTCTTCTTAGAAAAACCTTACTTGAAAAGGAAAAAAAAACCACACAAAAGCATCAGCAGGGCCAAGAGCCTTGCTATTTCTGAATTATTTTTAACTGGTGCAGATGCACGCCAAGAGACATCATCATAAAACTACCAGCTGGGTGCAAGGAACACTTTTAAGAACTTAATTTTCTGTAAAGCTGCTTGGCTCGCTTTATCCTCCTCTGAGGTTCAATAAAGATTTTTGTTTTTCTTTTGTTTTAAAAGCACTTGTGCAGAAGCGTGAATCTTCTTCTCTTGGTACCAAGGTCACGCTTCTTTTTGTTCACGGTAAGAGGAGCCTGACAGCTAATGCAAACTGTCCAAAGCACCTGGAAGGGACCGGCACATCGCATTCGAGCACCCGGGTGCGTAACGTGGCCTGGAATCACCCTGAACTTGGTGCACACACCTTCCAAAGCAGCCAGGCTACGCTCAACCTATTCCTGATGAAGGGAATCTTGCAAAGCTCCGAGTAAGAGAGAGCTGCAGACTGTATCAGAAAACACCGCCTTTCATGGCAAAATGAAATCATCACCAATGATACGGTGTTAGAACGGAATTGCCATTATTTTTTAACAGGCTGCTCATCTCAAAGAGAAGCTGTCCCCAGCTAACCAGCTCCGCTGCAGGATCCGTACGAGCGCGTTCCTTCCCAGCCACTGCACACACGGCAGAACACGCAACAAGGCACCGCAACGTGAATGACATCTCAGCTAATTATGAGCAACTCATCACGCAGCACGTCAGTCACTGGAAAGAGTCACCCTAAATGCCAAGGGTATAAATTAGCGATTGAAATATTTACATTTTTTGAAGATGCGCTTTGCCCCAAAGGGTAAACAGAGAGGAGTGCTGACAATTTCTCCCGGTATCTCATCCCTGGAAGAAGAAAAGCCAGCAGAAACTGCAGCAGCTCGGGCAAAAGAGCTCCAATTAACAGCAACAGCGTCCTAACGGGCAGCCTGCAAAAACACTCAGCAACTCAGAGCTTCAGTTCTGTCCTTTTAATACTGGGACAAGATCCTCTGCTGGGGAACTCTGGAAAGCTCCTTTGTCTCGCATGAATCCACACCACCTCCCAGCAGCTGGGAACTGATGCTTAAACATTTATTTTCCTTTGAAAACATTCCATTTTCTAATAAAAATATTTTTCAACGAATTCTGTTATCTCTCTGTATATTTAAAAGGAACATTAATTATACTTTAAATAGTTTCCAACAAATCCTCCGCATCCTCCCAGATTCCAGTATTATCTAGTAAATGAATCCTCAGCCACTTATCTGGCTTAGGGTTAATTGATATATGACTCAATCTCATTTCTTCCGAAAGATACAAAGCAACACACATTGTATATGGATAGGCAGGAGCTCCTATTCACACATTTCTATAGACCATTACCTGTCCTCATCCACAACTCCTCCTCCCTCAAAGGTTCTATTGTCAGTCTTCATGTATTCAAGACTTTCACCTACAAATTCCTTCACACTTCATCTTGCAAATAATTATTCCAGAATATTTGGGGAGAGGGGAAGGACTGGGCAGAAATACAGGTACAGAAGTATAAAAGCAGAGTACAGGATGTTCTTAAAAATCTAACAAACCATCAGGAGAGAAGGAACTGTGGGCTGAGGGACGGCAGGACGCACCACGACGGTGAAAGGCTGCAAGACGCTGGACAACAGAGGAACCAGCCACGCCATCAGCTCTTTAGCCTGTCAAGGGGAGACATTTTTTTTCTGGCCGTAAAGTAAGTCAACCTCTTTGTAGGAAAAACTGCCTAGAGAGAGCCTGACACCCAGCTGCCTTTACAGAAGAGAAAAGACTTTCCTGCTGCCCTTTGCCGATCACCTTGACATACGAGGTCTCTGCCAGCATGCCTGGGCACATCGACTGTCGGCCGTAAATAGACGGCGGATTTACTACCTGTGAGAGGCTCAAGCCATTTTCTGGCACTGGACGTGTACCTCACTTGTGTGTGCATGTGTATAAGCACAACCTATAGCTTCCCTGAATTATTTATAGACAAACTGGTAATTAACATTTTTATTCTGCCCATTTCAAACAGCAGAAGGAAAAAAAAAGAAATCTGCTTTATTCTTTCATCAACAAAGCTGCTGCCCAACCTCGTAACTCTGTCTACATGTTGTAAAGAACTCCGTAAGTGGCTCCTCATCAAATCTACTTTGCATTTTATGTGATGCACTCAAAATGTAAGCGACTGACTTCCTCCAATGTCAGAAAAAGAGAGAGCTCAAAACCCAGAGCCCTCGACAACTAGTGAGCCACGCATTTCCCCCAGCACCCAGCTTCCCAGGAGCAAGGACGCAGGGATCAGGAGATGTCTGCCCAGAACTGGGAAAAAGGATTCTGGGGTGTGGTGGAAGAGTGACCAGCTCAAGACCAAGATCCGTGTTGGGTTCTTGGCTTTCAGAAGTTGTGTCCTGCTTAATCTTTCGTGCTCCGTCCAGCTGAACACCTTTGCAGTGGGTGCCTGGAACGGTGGCAATGGAAGGCAGGTTCTTACGAGCACAAGATAGGGAACCAGGGCTCTTGGTTCCTCTTTTCAGCTCATTTTCTTACTTTGTGACCCTGAAAATAACTACCTGGCCTTTCAATACAAAGCTGGGCATAACCAATCCTGTCTACTCCCCACGAGCAGCGTACCGGGTGGGTGGATGCCAACTGTTCCAGCAGAGCTCGGGGTTTCTTCTGAGACCAAATCCTGCTCGGGCAGAAGAGCTACTGTGCTTTACGGAAGAAAAGGCTGTAATTACGTACGCAGTCGACCGCCTTGGTATTTTAAATGTATATGGCAAGCCAGTGAAGGCTTAGAAAAGCAAAACTTTCAGCCAGACTATCAGGCAGTTAAAGATGAACTGCCAAGGCTGGCTGAAGGTGGTTTTCTTCTTCAAATTGGTTCAAGTACAAAACCAGTGTGAGTCAGTTGTTTTCCCTTCAAATCAAAAATTCCCTCCAGTGATTCCGAGTGTCAGAAAAATTTAAGAGCTAAAACAAGGAAGCCAGAGGCTTAGACAGTGCTTCAGCCATAACACTTCCTGTCTTCTCAAGCCAGTAGGACTGGTCTTGCACAGAAATGTTTTTCCCCTGTGAAAGAATTGAGACTCAAGTGTTTTAGTACCTACTCAAATGCCAGAAGCAACACTTCCCCAGGGAACT
>NW_010141545.1:51929-53042 GCF_000699245.1 Pterocles gutturalis | reverse complement strand
AGACATTTAAGTCACCACAATATTTTTTCTTAAAAACAAACCCCACAAACCAAAAACCCCACACCGCAGTCACTATAAATATCCCATCAACCTCCTAAATTACGAGTTCTTCAATAGCCCAGCAGCTATTGAGGAGTAAGCAGAGTCTCTCTGTTGGTTACACATCTGCATGAGATTCCAAATGTCTCACCAAGTGTTACGGCATTAATAATTTCACCATCGACAGAACGAAGATAATCAGCATTTAACAGAAGTGGACCATGCAGAGAAGAAGTGATTTACCCGTGGGAGCAGAACTGTGCTTTCACTAACTGTGCTCGAGAGAAAGCTGCTCTGCGGTTGCTGGCCTGGGAACGACGCTGCACTATTTCCTCCGCTGCGAGGCTTGCTCGGCAATATTTCTTTGCAGCACCATGAATTTCATCACATCAAAACGTCAGCAAAGAAAAATAAAACACACACAGGTCTTTCTCCCTGGATTGATATTTAGCAAAAGAAATGGATGTTTTCTTAAAGAGGCAGTGGGCTACGTACGGTTTTACGCCTGTTCTCACCTTTGGGCCCAATCTGGATTCTGCTCCCCAGGAATATAAACCAGAAGCAGTTTTATCGTAGTCAATAAAGCTTCATTGCAGCTCATTTTTTCCCTGCATTTGCTCTAGCATAGCACAGACACGAAACGACAGCGTTTATCCTCCAGTGGCTACCCAAGGGGGCAGAGATGGGGTTCAGCATACCTCCAGACACCACGGCTGGAATCAGCAACACCAAACATCACCGACTCAACCTTACATTGCAAACTGTCACAAATTTCTGTTCTTTTCACCGACAACGTATTTAAAATGTATGTTCACCATCATACCTCTGCCTACAGACACCCTGAGAGGAGCGGTGCCTACGGCAGTCGCTATGGCCATTAATGAGCGGTTATTTCAAAGATATATAAGCTTTGTGTGCAAAGCTGACACACAATGGGATGGTACTAAGCAGAAAATATCAAAAGAAAAACCACAGAGCATAATTAAAGAATAATGCTCCTGAAGTCAAGCTGCAGCATCCCCAGCAGCGTATAAACTCCCCTTCCCCCAGCATCCCAGCCTCCATCTAACCAGG
>NW_010141545.1:47124-51918 GCF_000699245.1 Pterocles gutturalis | reverse complement strand
GCTCTTCAATGAGCTAATACCCGCCTCCAAAACCAGGCAGGATTAAACGCACTTGCTCCAACCTGAATTGCAATTAAAGTGAATTTATATTAATCCAGGAGAGCTAAAGGAAAGGACAATGATTTATGAGCAATATTGCTGGCATTTTCAAGAGGGATAAAAATCATTAGAAATTAATATCTAAAAACCATTACTTAGGAAAGTAGCCATAATTGGATAAGCAATCCAGTGGGTCTTCAGGGCATTTGGTTCCTACAGGGGAGAAAAACCCAGACAACCTTTGAGGAAAATAAAAAACACATTTGCAACCCTGATTTTTTTTTTTTAAATTAAAAGGATGAAATGACTCCTGCTAAAATATACGTACTTATTGCCCTACTCACAGTGATTATAAAACACTAATTCTTGGTCTCACTGGGGAAATTGGTTATTTTGCTAAATTCACTTTTTATAACAACAGGTTAATTGTGAGTTTATTGCAAGTTTGGCAGCAATTTGAAAGCATCTAAGTGACCAAAACAGTTTAGTTCAGAAGTTTAGTAACTTTCTATTTAAAATCACTGTCGGTTGTCCTGGATATGAGTTTACCGGTACCCTCAAAGGCAGAACTTCTTGGGAATATGGGTTCATGGTAATTTAAGAAAGTAACCGATCTGTGGCAAAGATTTTCCTCTGGATTAGAGTACCAAAGTTTCAAATCCCTCCTCTGATATGAATGATCTCATTTTCCCCACAGGAATGCTGCTCAAACCTTCGACCCTTCACTTCACTGGATCTAGAAATCCAAAGCAGCCCAAGGGCACGTTACAGAGCACTGCGAGAGGATGAATCCTTTACACTGACTTCTGATGACACAACAAACGTAATTTCCAAGTTCTATCAATTCTTTTTAGCCAAAACTTCCTCTTTTCTTTTTTAAATAAGTACAAAGCTGTTTGGAATTTTTTTTTTTTAACATTAGAAAATCATGAACTAGGAAACAAAATTACGTGCCTGAATGCAACCTGGAATATTCCAAGTCCAAACTTCCACTTATTAGACATTCAAGCAAGTGCAAAGGAAGGCCACAAAGACAATTATGGGATTGGAGCATCTGTCAGATAAGGGGAGGGTGAGGGTGCCAGGACCCTCTAAGCCTTGAGAAGAAGGTGTCAGTGTGTCTAAGTACCCGATGGGGGGAGCAGAGACAGCGCCAGATCCTGATCTGCTGCCCAGAGCCAGGACAAGGAACAAAGGGCACAAGCTGCAAGCCAGGAAATTCTATATAAACATCAGAAAAAGCTTCCTTTACAGTGAGGGTGCTCAAACCCAGGAACAAGTCACCCTCAGAGGCTTTGGAGTCTCCATCGCTGAAGATCTTCAGAACCCAAATGGACGTGGCTCTGAGCAACCAGCTCTAGTGGAGTAAGAGGGGTTGGACCAGATTATCTCCAGGGTCCTTCCAACCTCAGCCTTTCTGCAGCGCAGAACACGTCCAGTTACCCACCTGGTGCACAGAGTGCCCTTTTAAAGCACCTTAGAGCAGTACGTAAAACAAAACTAACCGTCCCCTTTGCCAAATATTCGCCTTTCAGCTTTATGCTTGTCTCGATAGGTCACATCCAGTTGAAACATCTTTGACTTTGCCTTTAAATGGATGTGTACGTTCACAGAGCAATCAATATGTCCTGTAGACATATTTATCGGTCCCTACTCCCTGTAATTAAACTCAGCAAGAGCAATAACAATACCTTTAGTATTCATCCTTTAAAAGTTGTCCTCTGGTTCCTTTAATCTGTCTGAACAGATGGAGTCTCACACTATCACCTTGCAAACTTTTTCCTTTGCTATTAAGCCACAGAAGAATTTAAGAGGAATAAATTAAATGCGGCAAATACTTAATAATTGTTGCCACTTCTTCACAAGAGTTTTAGGCTAATGAATAAAACATGTTCATACAAGGCTGGTCCCTGGGAAGCCAACATAAAACGTCCTACTGAGATCAACAGCATGTGCAAGAGATGCACAACCAACGCTGGCTTCCCATGGAGTGTTCATCTCGCTATGCTAACCCACCAGAAACCCCCACCCAACTAGGACCCCAATCCTAAATCACAGGTAAACCAACGAGTCACATACTCAACAGTTCTGCCAACTTATCCCGGATGATACCAACACTGCCGTTCGTTTCTTCTCCAGCCTACAGTTGAATTATCAGGACTGAAAGGCACTGGAAATGCCCAAACTCCTGCCACACCAGTGAGCACACTTGTAAGATTATGTCAAACTTGGTAAGATTATTCATTCCGTCCACGAATTGCCAGCAAGAGGGTGTCTACAGCTTGCCCCGCTGTCAAAATTTAGATGAGACATCGTTTGGAGTGCAGATGATAGCATCTACTCAAGGCACAAATGCTGCTTTTACCTTCTCTCAATAAACCTACTTACATGAATAAAGACACAAATAAAACCTGTATCACAGCCACTTTTCTGTGAGGGAGACTAAGTTTACTGAAGTCAATGGAAACACAGGAATGTCATGGAGAAGAACTTGCTTAACCCTTGTGCTGCTGAGTGATAGAAAATTTCACCCTTATGAATGAGGTTAATGCTGTGCCCTCTCCATACACAGTATTTCAGCTTCGCTTTTGGTGAATTTCTGTTGTGCGATATCTACGATACCTCATATAAAAATAAAAATGCATTAATTTTCACTGGTTTAGCCTTGCATACATTAAAGTAAATTCCCAAACCCGTAAATACGAGCAGTACCCAACATAAGCCATAACTACCAAGTTATTAAAACTGACAGATTGCTTTTAATTACCAAAAAAAAAAGCTCAGGCTCACTTCCTCTGGATAGTTTTTCTTTAATATAGATATACTAGCTGTTTTCCCAGAGTACACATTACATATGCTGCTCTGATTTAAAAGAGGGAAGGTACGGATACATGGTGCTGTCCCAGGCAAGTTTAACTACAGCTGATCAAAAGGTACTCACGGATTAACACACACAAATGTGCTAAGATACCAAAAGAAACCCACAAAGTAGATCTACACTAAACCCAATTAAGTTTATGGGGTCTGAGCATCGGCTTTAATAGGATTTAGATAAGGCTTTAACCCCAGAGTGACTCAGATCCCCTTCTCCAGTAGACAGCTAAATTGGTTCTCTGCGCAACCAGACTCCAGTCCTGACTGCCGTGAAAAGCTCTTGCTGCGATGGTCATCTCGCTTTTAAAGGAGGAGAGGAGGGAGGGAGGCTGGGCACATTTGTTAGATGTGAAAGTAAGAGTCCTTCTGTTTCAACTGAAAACCTGGAGCAGATTTTGCTAATGCATGTTTTCTGAGTAACCCATTTATTTCTGTGAAAAACCAGAGATAGAGCCAGTGCACAGCCTTGAAGAGCTGTTAAGAATTCCCCGGTGACGCAGACCACACAGCCCATTATCTTCTTCTCTACGTTTAGTGCAGCTAACCTTGGCGAAACCTGAAGGAGAGGTGAAGCGTAACACCTCTGGAAGTTCATTTTGGCCACATATAATGTGCTGGAGGCTCATTTCAGATTTTATGCCACATTGCAAAACACCAAACTGAAAAAAACCAGTCCCCCAGTGATGCACTGGCTGCACAGCCACAGGGAACCAAGCTCCTCCTCCAGTTGTACAATTTTAACTGTACTACACAGGGCCACCAAAACATGCTCCTTCACCTCCCCTCAGTACTTACCAAATTCCCTTTTGAGTCAGAAACTATCTACAAACACCGTGGAGTCCCTCAGTAAGTGTTCTTCTTGGGTTCCAGGCACATCATCCTCCTGCCTCTACCAACTACTCCAGGCTCACGTAATTCTTTGTTATCTCCCACCAAGGCAAAATTTGCTGAAAAAACACTGAGCCGAGACAATGATAAAAATAGTGCATAAAGGGTATCGTTGGCACGCTGGAATGCTGGTGACAAAATTAAGACATTGCTTACAGTGATGCTGCTCATAATGCATGCGGGCAGCAGATGATGCCAGCACAGGCGATACCAGCTCTGTTAACGAAACCAAAACCCATCTGACAGCAGAATGACGGTGGATTTCGAAAACAACCACCAACAGTTTGCAGGTGGTTTAGGCAGCTATAAAAGCTGATTTATAGGGGCTTTTTAATCTTTATTTTAATTCACCTTGTGGGAACGCACTGTAATAAAGCATCCTGCCGTGTTACAAATGCCAAGCTGTTCCAGATCCAGCAGGGCTCAAATACTGTGAATTCTACAGATTCAGCTGCAATTTTCATGTGTTTTTACTCCCTCCCCACTCTCACTCCCCATCTCAGATACAGGTTTCATTCCTGGCACGTGTATTTCCGTACCCATGGATTAGAGAGAACTGACACCATAGAGGCACAACTATGCTTTAGCTGAGATTCAGCTAAGCCTTACGTTCAGGGGCTGTAATTTCTGCAGCTAGCATTGGATATCGAGGCACAGAGCCACTATCAATCGCGCCACAGCACCATTTCTGCTCCAAAGTAACGGTCAGCTCAGTGCTCCTCCGTGTCCTGACTCCATAAAACCGGAGAGCCCACAGGGACCTCTGACACAGGCGTGTCACCCTGGCTGTGCTGTATTACGGTAGCGTGGAGGAAAGGTTCATAACACAAAAAACTGGATTACAGAGAAAAAGAGAATGAATTTTAAAGAGGCAACTATTTCCCTGTAATTATACACGACATCCTACAGCACAAATAGAAATCCAGTAGCACGTATCCTTCTACATTGAGCTGCCAGTACATTGCAGGACTCCCCGCTTTCTGCAGCATTTGT
>NW_010141545.1:36690-47093 GCF_000699245.1 Pterocles gutturalis | reverse complement strand
CTGCTGCCGACTGCCATCGGTTCTGATGAGATAAACCTTCACAATGGAGGGGGGTTGCAGAATTAGTCTATTCTGTAACTACTCATCTCTACAGGAATGAATGCATTTGAAAAGGGACCAAATATTATACAAGATCAAGTTTACTTAAAGCACATGAGATGGAAGGAGAGGATCACATACATTTGAGAGTGTCAATGTTCTCTTCTCCACACTAGATATAAAACAAGAAAAAAAACACAAGGTGAAGTCCCTCTGGGACTCTCAGAATTGTTGGTTGAAAACAAGCTTCCTTCTCATGGAGGAGAGGAATTGGAGTGCTTTAACTCAACCTCAGCATCACAAGGGTTCTTGAAACAGAGGTGCTGACCCCATCTCATCTGTGATCCTAAAATGTCCGTAAGAGCACAGGAAGCACCCCTCTGTCTGCCTAGCAGCTCGAGGATTAGCAGGTTTGGGTTAGATCAGGATAGAAACATTCTAATTTGATGAACTTGATTTTATTCCCATGTGTTCTAACACCATTGTAAACATGTAAAAGGCCCTCTAGTCTTTTTAGTTCTGTAAAAAATGTTGTAAAGTGGACTGGTGATAAATTAGAAGCAGTCCCAGAACACTCCTGCAGTTTTAAGAGACATTTCCTATCAACTTTAAGCATAGCGAGAGAAGAAAAAAGGATCCTAAGATGGTAAACACCACCAAACCCAAGGGGAAGATTCACCCTGCATGTCACCACTGCCAGTCACTTTCCTTATAGCAGCTCCTAAATAAGCACCAGGGACCCATCACCCGCACATCAGAAGAGACTGCCAGCATGCTTCTTTTCTAACACAGCACAGGCTTTTCCAGCACAAACAAAGGATCTCCTTTCATCCCAAACACACTTTTCAAAACCCCAACAGCACTTCACAGGCTGCTCTCAAGAAGAAGGATCAGCTTGGTTCACCACAGACCTTCAGACACCACCATCTCCCAGGGTACAGCAGAAAGAGCTTTTCTCTGAAGTATTACAACATTTAAGAAATCTAAATCTGAAAGAAATCTAAATACACATTACCTTCAAACTGATGGGTGGCAGAAACACTGCAGCTACTCTCACAACATTACAGGGCACGAGCAACCCTCGGCTTCGCTTCCTTTCCAGTCCCTCCCGGGGCACTGATTAAATACCTATTTAGAGAATGAGCAGCACCTGCTGAAACAAAGCATCTGCAGCACCTGGCTTTTCCCTAGAGGTCTCTTACCTCCCTGCTAATTCAGCCAAATCCTGTTTAGTTTCTCTAATTTGGTAAGTGCCTTTTGAATGGTTACAGCTGCACAAGCCCTTGGGTTTTAGTGCTTTGTACATCACCTTAGGTTATTATCCTTTGGGCGACTATTTCCCCTGTTTTATTTCTTAATTTACTGCGTGTTTACCTGCTGGACCACAGTGGGAGCATTGCTGCTTTTCCAATCAATTATATCATAGAAGATACTGTCAGTGTGGCTCTATTAAATATATCAAATCACTGCCCAGCTCCCGCAGAGGCTCTTGATGTGACTTCCATGATGATAACCTCACAGCAAATTAAACAGAAGAGTCTCAGATGCTGTGAGTGGCCATTGCATAAATTATCACCAGCAGGCAGGAAGAATGATGGGACAAAGCAATGAAGAAAATCAGTTCCTTAACCATGTTTGAACACTTCCTAAATCTGGGGAGCAAGAAGTTATTTTGCCTTAGTCAGAGGAGCTATTTAGAAGAATACCCGCCCCCAAATCAGCCCTTATAAGGACTGAATGATCAAGAATAAAGAAATAATATTCCTGCTAGGAAAGGTTATTTTTTTTCATAGAGAATAAATGAAAAATTTTGTCATGAGGAGGAGGAAGCAATTGGAGAACTCATATGGGCAGTCTGTTGCAATGGGGCAGAGCTGTTTTTATTCGTAACATTTCACCACAAATCACCCCATTTATTAGCACCAATTAGATGCATCTCTGAACACAAGGACCAGAGCCTGGTCTGCTTTGATGTCCTCTAAATTTAAGAGTCTCGTCTTCTTCAGAAACTGAAATAGATGCAGAAGTGGGTGCTCATTTTCTGCCCTTCCCATACATCTCCTACTCACAACAGCACCTTGTTTTAAGGGAACACAAGTCAGCCGTGGACAGGCAAACGGCATCTGTTAGTACGCTCCAGTCAAGTAATAAGGAATTATAGGTCACTCCCATTACAGCTAATTAAAATTAAGGTAATTAATGTGACATCTAGAGCCATGCACACCCACACAGCGCTCTGCAGCTGAAAACCTGCAGGGTTTTGCTTCTGAGTTGTCCTGCTCAACGAGGAGGTGAAAGGAGGAGCCTGGATTGCTCCAGGAAACAGCAGGGAGGAATTCCAAGCCTGAGTGTGACGACGGCTGCACAACCGGGGACCTTCTGGGGGGCTCGGCCCTGCAGCTTCTAACATCCAGCCTTACCCACACCACCACGCACAGCACCAGGGTGCAGGGTCCAGCATCCTCTGACTCTTGCGTCCCTAAGTGAACCAAGGGGAACAGGATTACAAACATTATATCTGTACATTAAAGCCACAGTGACAAGCAACTTAGTTTTAGAAAACAAAGTTCTCAAAACGGAGGTGTGCGAGGTTACCCGAGTCCGGGGAAATGTGATGTTTCTCAATTTCTTGTCAAGACAGAAGTACCTAGGTGAAGAGCAAGGGGTTTTTATGTACAGGTCAAAACAAAGACAAGCAAAACTTACAGGCTTCTGCAGATTTAACCGGCACAAGTCTATTTACTGTTTGCAGCTTCATGAAAAAAACCAAAAAACCTCTTTCATATTTGTTGCCTCTACAGGTTCTGCTCTTCTCTGACACTATGGCAAGGCCTCATGATAAAAATAAAAAAAAAATCTCAAGGATGGGATCTCTGCAAGTTTTAGATATCTGCCAAGTTTCATCAAAACAACTCACCCAGGAGACTGACTGAAGAAGTATAACAAAAAAAAACCAAACCTATTTCACATTTCTCAAAACCTGAGTGCCACAAAATACATCCTCAAAAACCCTATCTGAGCCTGAATCGCAGCCCAACATTAGTTCTAGTACGTTTCTATCAGAAATCCAAACCTCACTTCAACAACCTTTACCATGTACGTGATCTCTAAACACCAATGTGTTCAGCCTTTGAAATGGTTTCTTAAAACTTAATGTGAACAAACGAAGTCAAGCTGATTATGTTTTTAAATTACATTTGGTACAAAAGGGATAGATCCTACAGTGCGTAACTCCCATCTCTGGGTTTAACAGCACTCCGTGTGGAAGAAAGCAATTTCTGTTTTACAAAGCCAAAGAATAACATTCCTGTGGTGATGCAGGAAATTCAGAAAGAATAATAGAGTGCAAAAAAAAAGCAGAATTGATCCCTGTGTTTCACTGAGCAAAGCTGGATCATAAACACGTTACAGAGACAAAATGGGATTGCGACGCTGCCACCATCTCAGCGCTGACAGAGGTTTTTGTTTGTTCATTTGACTTTGCAGCGTTGCGTGCTTCTCCCTGCTCCCTTCCTCTGGCATGAAACCTACAGCAGCCTCCAGCAAAATGAAAAATGTGGGCCACCGATATTTCTACTCATGCATTAAGTGGCTTCTCCTGCTTCTTGATTTTTTTCTCAAACTCCATTCCAATAGGAATAACTGGTTGCCTGACCTAACTGCCCCAAACCCCCGCATCCTCAACACGACAAGGGGTTCGGTGCAAGACCTCCCTTTTCAGCTGCTCTAAGGCAAAAAACCCAGCCAAGATGGCTAGAAGTATTTTCATTGCTTCTGTTCACTCTAAGACCTTGCCATCTGGACCACTGTGCCATTCCGGTGGCCTGGTCACGCTGATCCAACTGCCCTTAATCCACCCAGCTCTGTCCTCCGCACGTCACACGCACTTTCAGCCACCCCAGCCCGGCTCATTCTTTAATCCCTGGCACTAAATGCACAAAACCGATGAACCACATCCAATTCCGACCGGCTGAGATTCGCAATATGTCCTTGGGACCGAGCGCAGAGCACAAAGCTTTCATTCATACATATGGGTTTTAATAGGATTCATACAATTTTTGACCTTTCTCAGTGTTCCAGGACTGCCCGAGCCATGCGAGTGGGCTCACAGGCAGCTGGTGGGAAGACGACGTGGCCCCGTCACATCCCCACTCCATCAAGGACATGCAGATGTTTAACCTTTCAGCAACAGAGACGAGGCTTTGCTAGGCTCTGCTGCTACCGGCTCATGGTGCGTGCAAGGCCATTTAATGAAAAGACCATTTGTTTTACTTGGGATAGGATGGATGGGGGCAGGAGTTGACTTTAAAAATGAAACCTTCCAACCCTTAGGAACATCTGTGAATAATGGTGTGAGTCTCCTACAGCCCAGGGCAGATGGACAAGCCCCCAACAGAGAAGTCACTCAATATAAACTATGTTTTCCATGGACTGCTTAGTCTTTCCTGAGGAAGGTCAGTTCAAAGATACTCTAGGTCTGTTAGTTTTAGAGGGAACATCTACTTTAGGTGGACAAGAGGTTCATTTCTAAAGCAATGCTAGGATTTCTTTCCCAGCTGCAGTAGGGTGGTCAGGAACCCCCAAGTCAGCAAGGCCATAATCTCAAGTTCAGAAATTCTGCAACTCTTTCCAGGATGCTGGGACACACACGGATGGCAGTTGCTTGCTTCCCATCAAAGCTGCCTCAAGTTTGTCGAAGAATTTTTGCTGGGCTCAGCGCTGCGGTGGCCGAACAGGCTGCACTTCAAACACCGGTCGCTCATGGAAAATGAGACAACAACCCAAGAAGCTGTCTCCTCTTCTGACATTGCCACACTCTGAGAAAGTCAGCCTTCTCATCAGGCATCTTAAACACCATCTGTCCGTGTTGAGAATCCATTTCTAAAACTTGCTGAGCCTTATGATGTAT
Source organism: Pterocles gutturalis (assembly GCF_000699245.1). NCBI lineage: Eukaryota > Metazoa > Chordata > Aves > Pterocliformes > Pteroclidae > Pterocles > Pterocles gutturalis. The sequence goes on along the minus strand of NW_010141545.1, from coordinate 42,145 downwards.
GTCCCTTGCTAAAAGTAAAAACGCTGCATGGAAGATGATGAATTGGACAATATGCCCGCTTTAAAGCTTCAAACTGCTCTAGAGCGTATGGAAATGCCAGGCAATTATTACACACCTCTGTAATTCTTGCTCAAAGATCTTTCCCATTTTAATTCCCTTCAGAAGAAGGTGTTAACTTGGCTCCCCAGGAAGAAAAAAAAAAAAAAGAGGAAAAAATCGCTTTTCAATATGCATGATAAAAAGTAATAAAATATTTTCTTTTATACCCTTGAATCTTCTTTGTCTTGGGCTACCTGATGACAGAACTGAAAAGATATTTAAAAGTTTAACACCAGCTTTAGGGAAGATTCTAATAAAGGGGGAATTGGGCATCCAGGTCAGGACATTGCGGTCAGGATCAGCCCAGCGACAGCAGGTGCTCCGGGGAAAAGCACAGGAGCTGCTACAGAAGAATTACACCCAGCCCCTCAATGTTTCAGAACACCTAATCACTGGCACTATTTTAGCTCTAAATTTTCGCATTGTACATGTCATTTTCCAATGCTTCCTTTGATCTCTTGTTCTTTGTGTTCTTTAAGATTTAAAGAGCTTTCTATAATATAAAAACAAGATATTGATTCCTGCACAGCGCTTAGCGGAGGCTTGGCAGAACGGAGGCACTGGAGTTGATTTTACAGTCCATCAATGCAGTGACACATTTGCTGGTCCAAACTCTACCCTCAGGAAGACCTGATCCTACGAATGAAAATACAGTTTCCATGGTACTGAATGTCCACAACCACGGCCTTTCAGAGAATTCAATTCTTCTTTCTTGCCTCCAAAATGGCAGTGTGGGCAGACAGCAGCCTCAGACCTACACCCTTCAAATTCATCATTTATTCCTCTGAAGCAGTGACCATACCTGGCTGCTTGACTACGGGAGTGCTTCATGGGTACTCGACTGCAGGAAACAAGAACAAATGAAAAAGGACTCCTCAAAGTCTATGAAACATGATTCATTCCCAGCCATTCTTGAAACCCGCACAGACCTAAAAGCATAAAACCCAGAGAGTATTCTCATCCCCTGAAGTCTGCTGACACCACTTCGGAAACAAAACAATCTGCCGTGTTTGCCGAGATGGGGCAAAGGAAACCGTCTGCTGGTAATCATATCCACATGGTTCTGATAAAACCAACCTGCATAAAATGTGAAAAAATGGCTTTACTAACATCAACAACCAACCTTCTCAGAATTTCTTGTTCAGCAGAGCTACAATTCACCAGCTATAAACAAATAAAAAAATACCCCCTCCACTTCAAGCAATTTTGTGAGCATCTAGCATCGCATCCTTTGCCATTTCAGAGAATCACAGAGGATCTACGGCTGGCGGGGACTTCAGATGGTCAACTGATCCAACCCCCTGCTCAAAGCAAGGATAACCAGTTATTTCCAGTTCTTTGCCTTCCCAGTATAATAGCTGTCTTTTTCTAGCTCCCTTTCTTATATCAAGCCGTAGTAACTGCGGTGTCAGTCTAAAGACTCAGGCAAAGAGAGCACATAAATTGGGGGGGGGGGGGGGGGAAAGGTGGGGGAAAGAGCTTCTCAGTAGCTGGTAATGCAAGTGTATCGAGATAATTGGAGAGGGAAAACCCACTCTGTTCTGCCATTTGTGCGCCGGTAGAGCTCTTCAGCAATCAGCAGTCAATCCTCCGCCGCTTTTTTTAATGTCAAAGTGACTCGGAGTTAACAGCGCTAATGATTCCTGTGGTGAATGCCAGCACTGGAGCTATTCAGGGAAAACACTGAAAGGAAAAAAGCTTTCTGAAATCTAAGACTTATTCTTCTCACCCCCTTTCCACACCCCCCCAAAAAAAAAAAATCATTCAAAAAGCGATTCTTGGAGCCCAGAAGACATTCTTTGAGACACACCACGGCAAGGACGTGAATTTTCACTCTGGGATAATGACAGAGCCTTGCTGACACTTCAGAAGGACTTTTACAGGAACTACAGAAGACTTATTTTAGGAATTTACTGAGATTTACTGAGTCTCTAAAGCGGTATCTTCTTAAGGAAAGAAGAAATGAAAGATTCATTTTCTGCATAGCTGCAGCAGGCATCATGAAATGTTAATTTAGGGTAAGCTTTCTACAAGTGCTCAAACGATCCCTAAGCCTGAACACCTCTGTCTTTCCATACCTTAAACACCCATTTCTGTGGCCACAGCCAGCTGAAGTTGGTAATGCACTAACAACTTATTAATATTAAATTAGTAGTTCATTTCTGATTTAATTGCTCAAATGTAAAGTATGGGTTGGATTAATTTACTGTCTGGTGGCATCATCTGACACTGAGATATTTTTTCAAGTGTGCAATTGAACCATTCAAAGCAGCACAGATAAGGTGCTTCCAAAGTGGCTGCAACGCTGAAGATGACGACAGGCAAATATGATCCCCCTGTGTCTTTGCTTTCTTTTGTACCTGTCAGATGTTCTGGGTAATTCACTGTTAAAGCACTTCAAAGTGTTTTCGTCTGCTGAAATAGCGAGCGTACTTACTCTGCCAAAACAACACAGGATTCAAAAATTCAAATTCAAATTTTGTTTTTCAAAAACAGAAACACGGTTTCAGTTCATTTCTGTCATCTGGAATATTAAAGGCAAGGCTTCCTTGGGAAATCCGTGTCTGCGCACACACAAACATGTCAAAGCAATCACATCCATTGTACATAAAAATGTTTCCCTATATGAAAAACAAAACTTTAGATTCTGCAAGCAGATACAAAAAAACGCAAGTTTGCCTTTTTCAATTCCTTACCTCTTGCAAAGACAATCCTATAAAATCTTAAAAGAAAGTGGAAAAACGTGTAGCAGTTCTGACCCAAAAAGAATGAAGTTATCCTGAATTAAAATTTTACCCTAACATAAGAGCTCTATACGACACGTCCCTCCATGAAATCATACATGGCTCTTTTCTCAGTTAAATATTTACGGAAAGCCAAGCTCCTGTCTGCCTCAGTTCTGCATCTGTAAGCGAGCAGGAACGATCTATCCAGCACAACGCAGTATGTATATTCTTTTTGAGCATATATTTGTATAGAACCTTAGCAAATCAAAATAAATACATTAAATATTGGAAAAATGTTGCTTCTAGGTAGTAGCAGTGAAGATATTTTTGGTCCAAACATCATTCTGTTCCAAGACATTACTTTATTCAATTTGATGAAAATTGAATGACCAGAACATAATTAATGGTTGGAAACTCTTTCTGTTTAACAAATTGAAATACTTTGAATACTAACGAGCCATATGTAAAGCTCATCAATATTAATGAAACTTTCTGAAATGTATCATTTATTCTTCACGGACAGAATAGTTATTAATGGAAAGTGAGTCTTGTCAGTGAGGGTTTTCAGAGGCACAGAAGGGACTAGGGAAAAATTCACAACGGTGCCCAAGAGATTTAGAAACCTAAATTCCATTTTAAAGCTCCAAATTTTCTGAAAATCCCAGTCACCTAGTCACACTGCGAATGCCCAAACAACCTTACAAATGTGGCCTTCAGCACCAAGAATCCTACTTCTCTGCAACACGACACACACGAGACCTCAAAAAGTCCAAAAGAACAGAGACGGGAAAGTCAGTCTCTCAAATGAGACTGTGAAAAAAATTATCGTGCTGAAATAAGATAAAAAAAAACAAAGTATTTTTTTTTTGTAACATACCACCCAACATTTAAAAAATGAAACAAAAAACTCAGCATCCCACTACCTTGACATCAAATTCTGCCCGCTGAAATGAGCAGGTTGTTATCCTCATTAAGGATACGCAATTCATTTGCATGTCTTCAGGTGCAGTCCTTGAACACTGATGGAGGACATCATGCTAATGGCAAAGACAGTGTGTTACCATAACAATTATTTATTCGACTCTTCACATAGTAAAATAGAAACTATCTAACAGGGAGTGAATTACTTGATCAACAGCTTCAGATTATTCTGCAACGTTGTGGGCTGACTTTTCAAACATGTATTACCACAATTCTGTCATTAAGTAATTGCCAGCGGAAAGTTTGCTGTTGTTGTTGGCTTTTTAAACTTTTAATATCTTCCTCATCTCAGTTTAGGAAGGGCAAGAGAAACATGAGTCATTAAAGCACCTGAAGGTGCTTCTTGTTTACGAGGCAATAACCATTTTCCTGGGCTAATAAATTCAAAGCCCGCAGCCGAACATTTATTAGCCCAGGATACAGTTATTGTTAGGATAATTGGAAGAACCCTGAAGTTGTTATTATAATGAAACTTCTAATGATTAAATATTTGGGAGAAATAATCTGTTCAAGTGTGGGGCTTCTTAATGAGAAACTGAGGAGTTGGGGCAACACTCCTGGCTTTGATGAGTTCCAGCACCAGAGGAAAGTCATTGTGTCTGACTCATTCCACGACCAGTAACACATATTCCACATGGAATGGCTCCTAATTTTTTGCCAAGTTGACCCTCATTAGCCAACTATCATTCTTTCCTCCTACCTTGAACACCACCAAGACTCTCAGCTATTTAGAGACCACCTCTGGCTGTGAACACCTGCGGGTCCCAGCACAGCCCATCATGTTCCTGTCCCTTGCTAACGCAGCTCTACTTCACTCTTTGATCAAGCCAATAGTCATCTGACCGGCAGTGGCATCATCTGTGACAGCTTTCACCTTGTTTTTATAACTGAACATATGCAGCTCCCACCGAGCCCCCAGCCCAGAGCCGGTTACAGCCATGGACAGCAACGCACCACGTGCAGGAGGAGCTGCAGCAACTACGGAGCTGTATCAGAGACACCGATATCGGATTGATCCGTGAGCCTCCAAAGGCACAAACGGATCGAAATTCAGCTCAGTAAAAGTCAATGAAAAAAAAACCCTCCTACGGGCTGTGGCATGAATTTCAGGGACTAATTTGTATTTTATCGGCAGGATGGAGGCTCTTCCAGTGACAGCCCACGGCACGAGGATCCCTAGTGCAGGTGGGTGCTACAAGACAAATTTAAACGGCAATAACAGAGGTCTGCAGAAACTGTAACAGTCATCTTGGTGCTCCTAGGAACCAGAGCCCAAATCCCTCACCCTGGGGAGAGCATCGCCCCGTTGCCTCCAGCAGCCGGGCAGCTCTGTACGCCAGAGCTAAAGGACGGCCGTGCAGAGGAGCAGATTATTTTGCTCTGACACTGTGTTAACGCTCACAAGAAGCGGGATGATGGGCTCTGGCCCGTTTTTTGTGCGTTTTGAGGAAGAATCATTTGAACCTCCTTCCACAGGGCAGCAAGGGCAACGAAACGCTCAAGGTCCCACCCGCAGGGCAGAAATACACCCTGACACCAGCTGAATGGGAGTAACGAGCGTCAAAAACAGGGTAAATAAGAGAAACTCACCCTTTGGCACGTGGGCTTTAATGCCCTTAATACCAAAAGTTTCTGAAACCCAGCAGGAA